>NW_025228762.1:0-632 GCF_018294505.1 Triticum aestivum
TGCGTTTACGTGTTGGTCATCAACACTCGTTGTTTTTGTCGATTCTGACCCGTTTCGTGGACTATAACTCACTGTTTTAGGGTCCCAAAGTGATTTCCATGATTGTTGAACCCCAAGGTGCGCTTACGTGTCGGTCATCAACAATATCAGTTTTGGCCGATTCTGACCCACTTCCTCGAGTATTACTCAGTTTTTCCCAGAGTGATTTCCACGATTGACGAACCTCGGGGTGCATTTATGTGTCGGTCATCAACACTTGCTCTTTTTGTCGATGCTGGCCCGTTTCATGGACTATTACTCGCCGTTTTGGGGTCCCGGAGCGATTTCCACGATTGACCAACCCCGAAGTGCGCTTACGTGTCGGTCATCTACAATCACAGTTTTGGCCGATTTCGGCCCATTTCCTGGAATATTAATCAATTTTGGGGCCCCGGAGTGATTTCTACGATTGATGAACACCGGGGTACGTTTATGTGTCGGTCATCAACACTCGCTGTTTTGGCCGATTCTGGCCCGTTTCATGGACTATTGCTCACTATCTTGGGTCCCGGAGCGATTTCCACGATTGACGAACCCCGAGGTGCGTTTATGTGTCGTCATCAACAATCCGAGTATTTTCGATTTTGGGCTCT
>NW_025228762.1:642-13547 GCF_018294505.1 Triticum aestivum
GGAATATTACTCAATTTTGGGGCCCCGGAGTGATTTCTACGATTGATGAACACCGGGGTACGTTTATGTGTCGGTCATCAACACTCGCAGTTTTGGCCGATTCTGGCCCGTTTCATGGACTATTGCTCACTATCTTGGGTCCCGGAGCGATTTCCACGATTGACGAACCCCGAGGTGCGTTTATGTGTCGTCATCAACAATCCGAGTATTTTCGATTTTGGGCTCTTTCATGACCTATTACTCACCATTTTGGAGTCCTAGAGCGATTTCCACGATTGATGATCCTCGTGGTGCGTTTACGTGTCCGTCGTCAACACTCAATTTTGGCCGATTCTAGGGTCCCAGGGCGATTTCCACGATTGACGAACCCCGGGGTGCGTTTACGTCTCGTTCATCAACAATCCTAGTTTTGTTCTTCTGGGCTCTTTCATGGTCTATTACTCACCGTTTTATGGTCCCAGAGCAATTTCCATGATTAACTATCCCCGGGGTGCGTTTACGTGTTCGTCCTGAACAGTCATAATTTTGGCCGATTTTGGCCCGTTTCATAAACTATTACTCACCGTTTTGGGGTCCCAATACGATTGCCATGGTTGTTGAACCCCTAGGTGCACTTAAGTGTCAGTCATCAATACTCATAGTTTTGACTGATTCTGGCGCGTTTCTTGGACTATTACTCACTGTTTTGGGGTCCCAGAGAGATTTCCACGATTGAAGAACCCCGGGGTACGTTTACGTGTCGGTCATCAGCACTCACAGTTTTTGTCAATCCTGACCCGTTTCGTGGACTATTACTCACCGTTTTGGGGTCTGAAAGCAATATCCATGGTTGTTGAACTCCAAGGAGAGCTTACGTGTCGGTCATCAACAATCGCAGTTTTGGCCGATTATGGCCGGTTTCTTGGACTATTACCCAGTTTTGGGGTCCCGGAGTGATTTCCACGACTGACGATCACCGGGGTGCGTTTTTGTGTTGGTCATCAGCACTCACAGTTTTGGCCGATTCTGGCCCGTTTCATGGAGTATTACTCACTGATTTGGGGTCCGTGACCAATTTGCATGATTGACAAACCCCGGGGTGCGTTTATCTATCGTTCATCAATAATCCAAGGTTTGTCCGATTATGGGCTCTTTCATGGACTATTACTCACAGTTTTTGGGTCCCAAAGCGATTTCCATGGTTGTCGAACCCCAAGGTGTGCTTACATGTTGGTCGTCAAGACTCGCAGTTTGGGCCGATTCTGGCCCGTTTCTTGGACTATTAGTCACCGTTTTAGGGTCCCAAAGTGATTTCCATGATTGACTAACCCCGAGGTGCGTTTACGTGTTGGTCATCAACACTCGTTGTTTTTGTCGATTCTGACCCGTTTCGTGGACTATAACTCACTGTTTTAGGGTCCCAAAGTGATTTCCATGATTGTTGAACCCCAAGGTGCGCTTACGTGTCGGTCATCAACAATATCAGTTTTGGCCGATTCTGACCCACTTCCTCGAGTATTACTCAGTTTTTCCCAGAGTGATTTCCACGATTGACGAACCTCGGGGTGCATTTATGTGTCGGTCATCAACACTTGCTCTTTTTGTCGATGCTGGCCCGTTTCATGGACTATTACTCGCCGTTTTGGGGTCCCGGAGCGATTTCCACGATTGACCAACCCCGAAGTGCGCTTACGTGTCGGTCATCTACAATCACAGTTTTGGCCGATTTCGGCCCATTTCCTGGAATATTACTCAATTTTGGGGCCCCGGAGTGATTTCTATGATTGATGAACACCGGGGTACGTTTATGTGTCGGTCATCAACACTCGCTGTTTTGGCCGATTCTGGCCTGTTTCATGGACTATTGCTCACTATCTTGGGTCCCGGAGCGATTTCCACGATTGACGAACCCCGAGGTGCGTTTATGTGTCGTCATCAATAATCCGAGTATTTTTTTATTTTGGGCTCTTTCATGACCTATTACTCACCATTTTGGAGTCCTAGAGCGATTTCCACGATTGATGATCCTCGTGGTGCGTTTACGTGTCCGTCGTCAACACTCAATTTTGGCCGATTCTAGGGTCCCAGGGCGATTTCCACGATTGACGAACCCCGGGGTGCGTTTACGTCTCGTTCATCAACAATCCTAGTTTTGTTCTTCTGGGCTCTTTCATGGTCTATTACTCACCGTTTTAGGGTCCCAGAGCAATTTCCACGATTAACTATCCCCGGGGTGCGTTTACGTGTTCGTCCTGAACAGTCATACTTTTGGCCGATTCTGGCCCGTTTCATAAACTATTACTCACCGTTTTGGGGTCCCAATACGATTGCCATGGTTGTTGAACCCCTAGGTGCACTTAAGTGTCAGTCATCAATACTCATAGTTTTGACTGATTCTGGCGCGTTTCTTGGACTATTACTCACTGTTTTGGGGTCCCAGAGAGATTTCCACGATTGAAGAACCCCGGGGTACGTTTACGTGTCGGTCATCAGCACTCACGGTTTTTGTCGATCCTGACCTGTTTCGTGGACTATTACTCACCGTTTTTGGGTCTGAAAGCAATATCCATGGTTGTTGAACTCCAAGGAGAGCTTACGTGTCGGTCATCAACAATCGCAGTTTTGGCCGATTATGGCCGGTTTCTTGGACTATTACCTAGTTTTGGGGTCCCGGAGTGATTTCCACGACTGACGATCACCGGGGTGCGTTTTTGTGTTGGTCATCAGCACTCACAGTTTTGGCCGATTCTGGCCCGTTTCATGGAGTATTACTCACTGATTTGGGGTCCGTGACCAATTTGCATGATTGACAAACCCCGGGGTGCGTTTATCTATCGTTCATCAATAATCCAAGGTTTGTCCGATTGTGGGCTCTTTCATGGACTATTACTCACAGTTTTTGGGTCCCAAAGCAATTTCCATGGTTGTCGAACCCCAAGGTGTGCTTACATGTTGGTCGTCAAGACTCGCAGTTTGGGCCGATTCTGGCCCGTTTCTTGGACTATTAGTCACCGTTTTAGGGTCCCAAAGTGATTTCCATGATTGACTAACCCCGAGTTGCGTTTACGTGTTGGTCATCAACACTCGTTGTTTTTGTCGATTCTGACCCGTTTCGTGGACTATAACTCACTGTTTTAGGGTCCCAAAGTGATTTCCATGATTGTTGAACCCCAAGGTGCGCTTACGTGTCGGTCATCAACAATATCAGTTTTGGCCGATTCTGACCCACTTCCTCGAGTATTACTCAGTTTTTCCCAGAGTGATTTCCACGATTGACGAACCTCGGGGTGCATTTATGTGTCGGTCATCAACACTTGCTCTTTTTGTCGATGCTGGCCCGTTTCATGGACTATTACTCGCCGTTTTGGGGTCCCGGAGCGATTTCCATGATTGACCAACCCCGAAGTGCGCTTACGTGTCGGTCATCTACAATCACAGTTTTGACCGATTTCGGCCCATTTCCTGGAATATTACTCAATTTTGGGGCCCCGGAGTGATTTCTACGATTGATGAACACCGGGGTACGTTTATGTGTCGGTCATCAACACTCGCAGTTTTGGCCGATTCTGGCCCGTTTCATGGACTATTGCTCACTATCTTGGGTCCCGGAGCGATTTCCACGATTGACGAACCCCGAGGTGCGTTTATGTGTCGTCATCAACAATCCGAGTATTTTCGATTTTGGGCTCTTTCATGACCTATTACTCACCATTTTGGAGTCCTAGAGCGATTTCCACGATTGATGATCCTCGTGGTGCGTTTACGTGTCCGTCGTCAACACTCAATTTTGGCCGATTCTAGGGTCCCAGGGCGATTTCCACGATTGACGAACCCCGGGGTGCGTTTACGTCTCGTTCATCAACAATCCTAGTTTTGTTCTTCTGGGCTCTTTCATGGTCTATTACTCACCGTTTTAGGGTCCCAGAGCAATTTCCACGATTAACTATCCCCGGGGTGCGTTTACTTGTTCGTCCTGAACAGTCATAATTTTGGCCGATTCTGGCCCGTTTCATAAACTATTACTCACCGTTTTGGGGTCCCAATACGATTGCCATGGTTGTTGAACCCCTAGGTGCACTTAAGTGTCAGTCATCAATATTCATAGTTTTAACTGATTCTGGCGCGTTTCTTGGACTATTACTCACTGTTTTGGGGTCCGAGAGAGATTTCCACGATTGAAGAACCCCGGGGTACGTTTACGTGTCGGTCATCAGCACTCACGGTTTTTCTTGATCCTGACCTGTTTCGTGGACTATTACTCACCGTTTTGGGGTCTGAAAGCAATATCCATGGTTGTTGAACTCCAAGGAGAGCTTACGTGTCGGTCATCAACAATCGCAGTTTTGGCCAATTATGGCCGGTTTCTTGGACTATTACCCAGTTTTGGGGTCCCGGAGTGATTTCCACGACTGACGATCACCGGGGTGCGTTTTTGTGTTGGTCATCAGCACTCACAGTTTTGGCCGATTCTGGCCCGTTTCATGGAGTATTACTCACTGATTTGGGGTCCATGACCAATTTGCATGATTGACAAACCCCGGGGTGCGTTTATCTATCGTTCATCAATAATCCAAGGTTTGTCCGATTGTGGGCTCTTTCATGGACTATTACTCACAGTTTTTGGGTCCCAAAGCGATTTCCATGGTTGTCGAACCCCAAGGTGTGCTTACATGTTGGTCGTCAAGACTCGCAGTTTGGGCCGATTCTGGCCCGTTTCTTGGACTATTAGTCACCGTTTTAGGGTCCCAAAGTGATTTCCATGATTGACTAACCCCGAGGTGCGTTTACGTGTTGGTCATCAACACTCGTTGTTTTTGTCGATTCTGACCCGTTTCGTGGACTATAACTCACTGTTTTAGGGTCCCAAAGTGATTTCCATGATTGTTGAACCCCAAGGTGCGCTTACGTGTCGGTCATCAACAATATCAGTTTTGGCCGATTCTGACCCACTTCCTCGAGTATTACTCAGTTTTTCCCAGAGTGATTTCCACGATTGACGAACCTCGGGGTGCATTTATGTGTCGGTCATCAACACTTGCTCTTTTTGTCTATGCTGGCCCGTTTCATGGACTATTACTCGCCGTTTTGGGGTCCCGGAGCGATTTCCACGATTGACCAACCCCGAAGTGCGCTTACGTGTCGGTCATCTACAATCACAGTTTTGGCCGATTTCGGCCCATTTCCTGGAATATTACTCAATTTTGGGGCCCCGGAGTGATTTCTACGATTGACGAACACCGGGGTACGTTTATGTGTCGGTCATCAACACTCGCAGTTTTGGCCGATTCTGGCCCGTTTCATGGACTATTGCTCACTATCTTGGGTCCCGGAGCGATTTCCACGATTCACGAACCCCGAGGTGCGTTTATGTGTCGTCATCAACAATCCGAGTATTTTCGATTTTGGGCTCTTTCATGACCTATTACTCACCATTTTGGAGTCCTAGAGCGATTTCCACGATTGATGATCCTCGTGGTGCGTTTACGTGTCCGTCGTCAACACTCAATTTTGGCCGATTCTAGGGTCCCAGGGCGATTTCCACGATTGATGAACCCCGGGGTGCGTTTACGTCTCGTTCATCAACAATCCTAGTTTTGTTCTTCTGGGCTCTTTCATGGTTTATTACTGTCCATTTTAGGGTCCCAGAGCAATTTCCACGATTAACTATCCCCGGGGTGCGTTTGCGTGTTCGTCCTGAACAGTCATACTTTTGGCCGATTCTGGCCCGTTTCATAAACTATTACTCACCGTTTTGGGGTCCCAATACGATTATGGTTGTTGAACCCCTAGGTGCACTTAAGTGTCAGTCATTAATACTCATAGTTTTGACTGATTCTGGCGCGTTTCTTGGACTATTACTCACTGTTTTGGGGTCCCAGAGAGATTTCCACGATTGAAGAACCCCGGGGTACGTTTACGTGTCGGTCATCAGCACTCACGGTTTTTGTCGATCCTGACCTGTTTCGTGGACTATTACTCACCGTTTTTGGGTCTGAAAGCAATATCCATGGTTGTTGAACTCCAAGGAGAGCTTACGTGTCGGTCATCAACAATCGCAGTTTTGGCCGATTATGGCCGGTTTCTTGGACTATTACCTAGTTTTGGGGTCCCGGAGTGATTTCCACGACTGACGATCACCGGGGTGCGTTTTTGTGTTGGTCATCAGCACTCACAGTTTTGGCCGATTCTGGCCCGTTTCATGGAGTATTACTCACTGATTTGGGGTCGTGACCAATTTGCATGATTGACAAACCCCGGGGTGCGTTTATCTATCGTTCATCAATAATCCAAGGTTTGTCCGATTGTGGGCTCTTTCATGGACTATAACTCACAGTTTTTGGGTCCCAAAGCAATTTCCATGGTTGTCGAACCCCAAGGTGTGCTTACATGTTGGTCGTCAAGACTCGCAGTTTGGGCCGATTCTGGCCCGTTTCTTGGACTATTAGTCACCGTTTTAGGGTCCCAAAGTGATTTCCATGATTGACTAACCCCGAGGTGCGTTTACGTGTTGGTCATCAACACTCGTTGTTTTTGTCGATTCTGACCCGTTTCGTGGACTATAACTCACTGTTTTAGGGTCCCAAAGTGATTTCCATGATTGTTGAACCCCAAGGTGCGCTTACGTGTCGGTCATCAACAATATCAGTTTTGGCCGATTCTGACCCACTTCCTCGAGTATTACTCAGTTTTTCCCAGAGTGATTTCCACGATTGACGAACCTCGGGGTGCATTTATGTGTCGGTCATCAACACTTGCTCTTTTTGTCGATGCTAGCCCGTTTCATGGACTATTACTCGCCGTTTTGGGGTCCCGGAGCGATTTCCACGATTGACCAACCCCGAAGTGCGCTTACGTGTCGGTCATCTACAATCACAGTTTTGGCCGATTTCGGCCCATTTCCTGGAATATTACTCAATTTTGGGGCCCCGGAGTGATTTCTATGATTGATGAACACCGGGGTACGTTTATGTGTCGGTCATCAACACTCGCAGTTTTGGCCGATTCTGGCCCGTTTCATGGACTATTGCTCACTAACTTGGGTCCCGGAGCGATTTCCACAATTGACGAACCCCGAGGTGCGTTTATGTGTCGTCATCAATAATCCAAGTATTTTTTATTTTGGGCTCTTTCATGACCTATTACTCACCATTTTGGAGTCCTAGAGCGATTTCCACGATTGATGATCCTCGTGGTGCGTTTACGTGTCCGTCGTCAACACTCAATTTTGGCCGATTCTAGGGTCCCAGGGCGATTTCCACGATTGACGAACCCCGGGGTGCGTTTACGTCTCGTTCATCAACAATCCTAGTTTTGTTCTTCTGGGCTCTTTCATGGTCTATTACTCACCGTTTTAGGGTCCCAGAGCAATTTCCACGATTAACTATCCCCGGGGTGCGTTTACGTGTTCGTCCTGAACAGTCATAATTTTGGCCGATTCTGGCCCGTTTCATAAACTATTACTCACCGTTTTGGGGTCCCAATACGATTGCCATGCTTGTTGAACCCCTAGGTGCACTTAAGTGTCAGTCATCAATACTCATAGTTTTGACTGATTCTGGCGCGTTTCTTGGACTATTACTCACTGTTTTGGGGTCCCAGAGAGATTTCCACGATTGAAGAACCCCGGGGTACGTTTACGTGTCGGTCATCAGCACTCACGGTTTTTGTCGATCCTGACCTATTTCGTGGACTATTACTCACCGTTTTGGGGTCTGAAAGCAATATCCATGGTTGTTGAACTCCAAGGAGAGCTTACGTGTCGGTCATCAACAATCGCAGTTTTGGCCGATTATGGCCGGTTTCTTGGACTATTACCCAGTTTTGGGGTCCCGGAGTGATTTCCACGACTGACGATCACCGGGGTGCGTTTTTGTGTTGGTCATCAGCACTCACAGTTTTGGCCGATTCTGGCCCGTTTCATGGAGTATTACTCACTGATTTGGGGTCCATGACCAATTTGCATGATTGACAAACCCCGGGGTGCGTTTATCTATCGTTCATCAATAATCCAAGGTTTGTCCGATTCTGGGCTCTTTCATGGACTATTACTCACAGTTTTTGGGTCCCAAAGCGATTTCCATGGTTGTCGAACCCCAAGGTGTGCTTACATATTGGTCGTCAAGACTCGCAGTTTGGGTCGATTCTGGCCCGTTTCTTGTACTATTAGTCACCGTTTTAGGGTCCCAAAGTGGTTTCCATGATTGACTAACCCCGAGGTGCGTTTACATGTTGGTCATCAACACTCGTTGTTTTTGTCGATTCTGACCCGTTTCGTGGACTATAACTCACTGTTTTAGGGTCCCAAAGTGATTTCCATGATTGTTGAACCCCAAGGTGCGCTTACATGTCGGTCATCAACAATATCAGTTTTGGCCGATTCTGACCCACTTCCTCGAGTATTACTTAGTTTTTCCAAGAGTGATTTCCACGATTGACGAACCTCGGGGTGCATTTATGTGTCGGTCATCAACACTTGCCGTTTTTGTCGATGCTGGCCCGTTTCATGGACTATTACTCGCCGTTTTGGGGTCCCGGAGCGATTTCCACGATTGACCAACCCCGAAGTGCGCTTACGTGTCGGTCATCCACAATCACAGTTTTGGCCGATTTCGGCCCATTTCTTGGAATATTACTCAATTTTGGGGCCCCGGAGAGATTTCTACTATTGACGAACACCGGGGTACGTTTATGTGTCGGTCATCAACACTCGTAGTTTTGGCCGATTCTGGCCCGTTTCATGGACTATTGCTCACTATCTTGGGTCCCGGAGCGATTTCCACGATTGACGAACCCCGAGGTGCGTTTATGTGTCGTCATCAATAATCCGAGTATTTTCGATTTTAGGCTCTTTCATGACCTATTACTCACCATTTTGGAGTCCTAGAGCGATTTCCACGATTGATGATCCTCGTGGTGCGTTTACGTGTCCGTCGTCAACACTCAATTTTGGCCGATTCTAGGGTCCCAGGGCGATTTCCACGATTGACGAACCCCGGGGTGCGTTTACGTCTCGTTCATCAACAATCCTAGTTTTGTTCTTCTGGGCTCTTTCATGGTCTATTACTCACCGTTTTAGGGTCCCAGAGCAATTTCCACGATTAACTATCCCCGGGGTGCGTTTACGTGTTCGTCCTGAACAGTCATAATTTTGGCCGATTCTGGCCCGTTTCATAAACTATTACTCACCGTTTTGGGGTCCCAATATGATTGCCATGCTTGTTGAACCCCTAGGTGCACTTAAGTGTCATTCATCAATACTCATAGTTTTGACTGATTCTGGCGCGTTTCTTGGACTATTACTCACTGTTTTGGGGTCCCAGAGAGATTTCCACGATTGAAGAACCCCGGGGTACGTTTACGTGTCGGTCATCAGCACTCACGGTTTTTGTCGATCCTGACCTGTTTCGTGGACTATTACTCACCGTTTTGGGGTCTGAAAGCAATATCCATGGTTGTTGAACTCCAAGGAGAGCTTACGTGTCGGTCATCAACAATCGCAGTTTTGGCCGATTATGGCCGGTTTCTTGGACTATTACCCAGTTTTGGGGTCCCGGAGTGATTTCCACGACTGACGATCACCGGGGTGCGTTTTTGTGTTGGTCATCAGCACTCACAGTTTTGGCCGATTCTGGCCCGTTTCATGGAGTATTACTCACTAATTTGGGGTCCGTGACCAATTTGCATGATTGACAAACCCCGGTGTGCGTTTATCTATCGTTCATCAATAATCCAAGGTTTGTCCGATTGTGGGCTCTTTCATGGACTATTACTCACAGTTTTTGTGTCCCAAAGCGATTTCCATGGTTGTCGAACCCCAAGGTGTGCTTACATGTTGGTCGTCAAGACTCGCAGTTTGGGCCGATTCTGGCCCGTTTCTTGGACTATTAGTCACCGTTTTAGGGTCCCAAAGTGATTTCCATGATTGACTAACCCCGAGGTGCGTTTACGTGTTGGTCATCAACACTCGTTGTTTTTGTCGATTCTGACCCGTTTCGTGGACTATAACTCACTGTTTTAGGGTCCCAAAGTGATTTCCATGATTGTTGAACCCCAAGGTGCGCTTACGTGTCGGTCATCAACAATATCAGTTTTGGCCGATTCTGACCCACTTCCTCGAGTATTACTCAGTTTTTCCCAGAGTGATTTCCACGATTGACGAACCTCGGGGTGCATTTATGTGTCGGTCATCAACACTTGCCGTTTTTGTCGATGCTGGCCCGTTTCATGGACTATTACTCGCCGTTTTGGGGTCCCGGAGCGATTTCCACGATTGACCAACCCCGAAGTGCGCTTACGTTTCGGTCATCTACAATCACAGTTTTGGCCGATTTCGGCCCATTTCCTGGAATATTACTCAATTTTGGGGCCCCGGAGTGATTTCTACGATTGACGAACACCGGGGTACGTTTATGTGTCGGTCATCAACACTCGCAGTTTTGGCCGATTCTGGCCCGTTTCATGGACTATTGCTCACTATCTTGGGTCCCGGAGCGATTTCCACGATTGACGAACCCCGAGGTGCGTTTATGTGTCGTCATCAATAATCCGAGTATTTTCGATTTTGGGCTCTTTCATGACCTATTACTCACCATTTTGGAGTCCTAGAGCGATTTCCACGATTGATGATCCTCGTGGTGCGTTTACGTGTCCGTCGTCAACACTCAATTTTGGCCGATTCTAGGGTCCCAGGGCGATTTCCACGATTGACGAACCCCGGGGTGCGTTTACGTCTCATTCATCAACAATCCTAGTTTTGTTCTTCTGGGCTCTTTCATGGTCTATTACTCACCGTTTTAGGGTCCCAGAGCGATTTCCACGATTAACTATCCCCGGGGTGCGTTTACGTGTTCGTCCTGAACAGTCATAATTTTGGCCGATTCTGGCCCGTTTCATAAACTATTACTCACCGTTTTGGGGTCCCAATACGATTGCCATGGTTGTTGAACCCCTAGGTGCACTTAAGTGTCAGTCATCAATACTCATAGTTTTGACTGATTCTGGCGCGTTTCTTGGACTATTACTCACTGTTTTGGGGTCCGAGAGAGATTTCCACGATTGAAGAACCCCGGGGTACGTTTACGTGTCGGTCATCAGCACTCACGGTTTTTGTCGATCCTGACCTGTTTCGTGGACTATTACTCACCGTTTTGGGGTCTGAAAGCAATATCCATGGTTGTTGAACTCCAAGGAGAGCTTACGTGTCGGTCATCAACAATCGCAGTTTTGGCCGATTATGGCCGGTTTCTTGGACTATTACCCAGTTTTGGGGTCCCGGAGTGATTTCCACGACTGACGATCACCGGGGTGCGTTTTTGTGTTGGTCATCAGCACTCACAGTTTTGGCCGATTCTGGCCCGTTTCATGGAGTATTACTCACTGATTTGGGGTCCATGACCAATTTGCATGATTGACAAACCCCGGGGTGCGTTTATCTATCGTTCATCAATAATCCAAGGTTTGTCCGATTCTGGGCTCTTTCATGGACTATTACTCACAGTTTTTGGGTCCCAAAGCGATTTCCATGGTTGTCGAACCCCAAGGTGTGCTTACATGTTGGTCGTCAAGACTCGCAGTTTGGGTCGATTCTGGCCCGTTTCTTGTACTATTAGTCACCGTTTTAGGGTCCCAAAGTGGTTTCCATGATTGACTAACCCCGAGGTGCGTTTACATGTTGGTCATCAACACTCGTTGTTTTTGTCGATTCTGACCCGTTTCGTGGACTATAACTCACTGTTTTAGGGTCCCAAAGTGATTTCCATGATTGTTGAACCCCAAGGTGCGCTTACATGTCGGTCATCAACAATATCAGTTTTGGCCGATTCTGACCCACTTCCTCGAGTATTACTTAGTTTTTCCAAGAGTGATTTCCACGATTGACGAACCTCGGGGTGCATTTATGTGTCGGTCATCAACACTTGCCGTTTTTGTCGATGCTGGCCCGTTTCATGGACTATTACTCGCCGTTTTGGGGTCCCCGAGCGATTTCCACGATTGACCAACCCCGAAGTGCGCTTACGTGTCGGTCATCCACAATCACAGTTTTGGCCGATTTCGGCCCATTTCTTGGAATATTACTCAATTTTGGGGCCCCGGAGAGATTTCTACTATTGACGAACACCGGGGTACGTTTATGTGTCGGTCATCAACACTCGTAGTTTTGGCCGATTCTGGCCCGTTTCATGGACTATTGCTCACTATCTTGGGTCCCGGAGCGATTTCCACGATTGACGAACCCCGAGGTGCGTTTATGTGTCGTCATCAATAATCCGAGTATTTTCGATTTTAGGCTCTTTCATGACCTATTACTCACCATTTTGGAGTCCTAGAGCGATTTCCACGATTGATGATCCTCGTGGTGCGTTTACGTGTCCGTCGTCAACACTCAATTTTGGCCGATTCTAGGGTCCCAGGGCGATTTCCACGATTGACAAACCCCGGGGTGCGTTTACATCTCGTTCATCAACAATCCTAGTTTTGTTCTTCTGGGCTCTTTCATGGTCTATTACTCACCGTTTTAGGGTCCCAGAGCAATTTCCACGATTAACTATCCCCGGGGTGCGTTTACGTGTTCGTCCTGAACAGTCATAATTTTGGCCGATTCTGGCCCGTTTCATAAACTGTTACTCACCGTTTTGGGGTCCCAATATGATTGCCATGGTTGTTGAACCCCTAGGTGCACTTAAGTGTCAGTCATCAATACTCATAGTTTTGACTGATTCTGGCGCGTTTCTTGGACTATTACTCACTGTTTTGGGGTCCCAGAGAGATTTCCACGATTGAAGAACCCCGGGGTACGTTTACGTGTCGGTCATCAGCACTCACGGTTTTTGTCGATCCTGACCTGTTTCGTGGACTATTACTCACCGTGTTGGGGTCTGAAAGCAATATCCATGGTTGTTGAACTCCAAGGAGAGCTTACGTGTCGG
>NW_025228762.1:13604-27054 GCF_018294505.1 Triticum aestivum
TGATGATCCTCGTGGTGCGTTTACGTGTCCGTCGTCAACACTCAATTTTGGCCAATTCTAGGGTCCCAGGGCGATTTCCACGATTGACGAACCCCGGGGTGCGTTTACGTCTCGTTCATCAACAATCCTAGTTTTTTTCTTCTGGGCTCTTTCATGGTCTATTACTCACCGTTTTAGGGTCCCAGAGCAATTTCCACGATTAACTATCCCCGGGGTGCGTTTACGTGTTCGTCCTGAACAGTCATAATTTTGGCCGATTCTGGCCCGTTTCATAAACTATTACTCACCGTTTTGGGGTCCCAATATGATTGCCATGCTTGTTGAACCCCTAGGTGCACTTAAGTGTCATTCATCAATACTCATAGTTTTGACTGATTCTGGCGCGTTTCTTGGACTATTACTCACTGTTTTGGGGTCCCAGAGAGATTTCCACGATTGAAGAACCCCGGGGTACGTTTACGTGTCGGTCATCAGCACTCACGGTTTTTGTCGATCCTGACCTGTTTCGTGGACTATTACTCACCGTTTTGGGGTCTGAAAGCAATATCCATGGTTGTTGAACTCCAAGGAGAGCTTACGTGTCGGTCATCAACAATCGCAGTTTTGGCCGATTATGGCCGGTTTCTTGGACTATTACCCAGTTTTGGGGTCCCGGAGTGATTTCCACGACTGACGATCACCGGGGTGCGTTTTTGTGTTGGTCATCAGCACTCACAGTTTTGGCCGATTCTGGCCCGTTTCATGGAGTATTACTCACTGATTTGGGGTCCATGACCAATTTGCATGATTGACAAACCCCGGGGTGCGTTTATCTATCGTTCATCAATAATCCAAGGTTTGTCCGATTCTGGGCTCTTTCATGGACTATTACTCACAGTTTTTGGGTCCCAAAGCGATTTCCATGGTTGTCGAACCCCAAGGTGTGCTTACATATTGGTCGTCAAGACTCGCAGTTTGGGTCGATTCTGGCCCGTTTCTTGTACTATTAGTCACCGTTTTAGGGTCCCAAAGTGGTTTCCATGATTGACTAACCCCGAGGTGCGTTTACATGTTGGTCATCAACACTCGTTGTTTTTGTCGATTCTGACCCGTTTCGTGGACTATAACTCACTGTTTTAGGGTCCCAAAGTGATTTCCATGATTGTTGAACCCCAAGGTGCGCTTACATGTCGGTCATCAACAATATCAGTTTTGGCCGATTCTGACCCACTTCCTCGAGTATTACTTAGTTTTTCCAAGAGTGATTTCCACGATTGACGAACCTCGGGGTGCATTTATGTGTCGGTCATCAACACTTGCCGTTTTTGTCGATGCTGGCCCGTTTCATGGACTATTACTCGCCGTTTTGGGGTCCCGGAGCGATTTCCACGATTGACCAACCCCGAAGTGCGCTTACGTGTCGGTCATCCACAATCACAGTTTTGGCCGATTTCGGCCCATTTCTTGGAATATTACTCAATTTTGGGGCCCCGGAGAGATTTCTACTATTGACGAACACCGGGGTACGTTTATGTGTCGGTCATCAACACTCGTAGTTTTGGCCGATTCTGGCCCGTTTCATGGACTATTGCTCACTATCTTGGGTCCCGGAGCGATTTCCACGATTGACGAACCCCGAGGTGCGTTTATGTGTCGTCATCAATAATCCGAGTATTTTCGATTTTAGGCTCTTTCATGACCTATTACTCACCATTTTGGAGTCCTAGAGCGATTTCCACGATTGATGATCCTCGTGGTGCGTTTACGTGTCCGTCGTCAACACTCAATTTTGGCCGATTCTAGGGTCCCAGGGCGATTTCCACGATTGACGAACCCCGGGGTGCGTTTACGTCTCGTTCATCAACAATCCTAGTTTTGTTCTTCTGGGCTCTTTCATGGTTTATTACTGTCCGTTTTAGGGTCCCAGAGCAATTTCCACGATTAACTATCCCCGGGGTGCGTTTACGTGTTCGTCCTGAACAGTCATAATTTTGGCCGATTCTGGCCCGTTTCATAAACTATTACTCACCGTTTTCGGGTCCCAATACGATTGCCATGGTTGTTGAACCCCTAGGTGCACTTAAGTGTCGGTCATCAATACTCATAGTTTTGACTGATTCTGGCGCGTTTCTTGGACTATTACTCACTGTTTTGGGGTCCGAGAGAGATTTCCACGATTGAAGAACCCCGGGGTACGTTTACGTGTCGGTCATCAGCACTCACGGTTTTTCTTGATCCTGACCTGTTTCGTGGACTATTACTCACCGTTTTGGGGTCTGAAAGCAATATCCATGGTTGTTGAACTCCAAGGAGAGCTTACGTGTCGGTCATCAACAATCGCAGTTTTGGCCAATTATGGCCGGTTTCTTGGACTATTACCCAGTTTTGGGGTCCCGGAGTGATTTCCACGACTGACGATCACCGGGGTGCGTTTTTGTGTTGGTCATCAGCACTCACAGTTTTGGCCGATTCTGGCCCGTTTCATGGAGTATTACTCACTGATTTGGGGTCCATGACCAATTTGCATGATTGACAAACCCCGGGGTGCGTTTATCTATCGTTCATCAATAATCCAAGGTTTGTCCGATTCTGGGCTCTTTCATGGACTATTACTCACAATTTTTGGGTCCCAAAGCGATTTCCATGGTTGTCGAACCCCAAGGTGTGCTTACATGTTGGTCGTCAAGACTCGCAGTTTGGGCCGATTCTGGCCCGTTTCTTGTACTATTAGTCACCGTTTTAGGGTCCCAAAGTGATTTCCATGATTGACTAACCCCGAGGTGCGTTTACATGTTGGTCATCAACACTCGTTGTTTTTGTCGATTCTGACCCGTTTCGTGGACTATAACTCACTCTTTTAGGGTCCCAAAGTGATTTCCATGATTGTTGAACCCCAAGGTGCGCTTACATGTCGGTCATCAACAATATCAGTTTTGGCCGATTCTGACCCACTTCCTCGAGTATTACTCAGTTTTTCCCAGAGTGATTTCCATGATTGACGAACCTCGGGGTGCATTTATGTGTCGGTCATTAACACTTGCCGTTTTTGTCGATGCTGGCCCGTTTCATGGACTATTACTCGCCGTTTTGGGGTCCCCGAGCGATTTCCACGTTTGACCAACCCCGAAGTGCGCTTACGTGTCGGTCATCCACAATCACAGTTTTGGCCGATTTCGGCCCATTTCTTGGAATATTACTCAATTTTGGGGCCCCGGAGAGATTTCTACTATTGACGAACACCGGGGTACGTTTATGTGTCGGTCATCAACACTCGCAGTTTTGGCCGATTATGGCCCGTTTCATGGACTATTGCTCACTATCTTGGGTCCCGGAGCGATTTCCACGATTGACGAACCCCGAGGTGCGCTTATGTGTCGTCATCAATAATCCGAGTATTTTTTATTTTGGGCTCTTTCATGACCTATTACTCACCATTTTGGAGTCCTAGAGCGATTTCCACGATTGATGATCCTCGTGGTGCGTTTACGTGTCCATCGTCAACACTCAATTTTGGCCGATTCTAGGGTCCCAGGGCGATTTCCACGATTGACGAACCCCGGGGTGCGTTTACGTCTCGTTCATCAACAATCCTAGTTTTGTTCTTCTGGGCTCTTTCATGGTCTATTACTCACCGTTTTAGGGTCCCAGAGCAATTTCCACGATTAACTATCCCCGGGGTGCGTTTACGTGTTCGTCCTGAACAGTCATAATTTTGGCCGATTCTGGCCCGTTTCATAAACTGTTACTCACCGTTTTGGGGTCCCAATATGATTGCCATGGTTGTTGAACCCCTAGGTGCACTTAAGTGTCAGTCATCAATACTCATAGTTTTGACTGATTCTGGCGCGTTTCTTGGACTATTACTCACTGTTTTGGGGTCCCAGAGAGATTTCCACGATTGAAGAACCCCGGGGTACGTTTACGTGTCGGTCATCAGCACTCACGGTTTTTGTCGATCCTGACCTGTTTCGTGGACTATTACTCACCGTGTTGGGGTCTGAAAGCAATATCCATGGTTGTTGAACTCCAAGGAGAGCTTACGTGTCGGACATCAACAATCGCAGTTTTGGCCAATTATGGCCGGTTTCTTGGACTATTACCCAGTTTTGGGGTCCCGGAGTGATTTCCACGACTGACGATCACCGGGGTGCGTTTTTGTGTTGGTCATCAGCACTCACAGTTTTGGCCGATTCTGGCCCGTTTCATGGAGTATTACTCACTGATTTGGGGTCCATGACCAATTTGCATGATTGACAAACCCCGGGGTGCGTTTATCTATCGTTCATCAATAATCCAAGGTTTGTCCGATTCTGGGCTCTTTCATGGACTATTACTCACAGTTTTTGGGTCCCAAAGCGATTTCCATGGTTGTCGAACCCCAAGGTGTGCTTACATGTTGGTCGTCAAGACTCGCAGTTTGGGCCGATTCTGGCCCGTTTCATGTACTATTAGTCACCGTTTTAGGGTCCCAAAGTGATTTCCATGATTGACTAACCTCGAGGTGCGTTTACATGTTGGTCATCAACACTCGTTGTTTTTGTCGATTCTGACCCGTTTCGTGGACTATAACTCACTCTTTTAGGGTCCCAAAGTGATTTCCATGATTGTTGAACCCCAAGGTGCGCTTACATGTCGGTCATCAACAATATCAGTTTTGGCCGATTCTGACCCACTTCCTCGAGTATTACTCAGTTTTTCCCAGAGTGATTTCCATGATTGACGAACCTCGGGGTGCATTTATGTGTCGGTCATCAACACTTGCCGTTTTTGTCGATGCTGGCCCGTTTCATGGACTATAACTCGCCGTTTTGGGGTCCCCGAGCGATTTCCACGTTTGACCAACCCCGAAGTGCGCTTACGTGTCGGTCATCCACAATCACAGTTTTGGCCGATTTCGGCCCATTTCCTGGAATATTACTCAATTTTGGGGCCCCGGAGTGATTTCTACTATTGACGAACACCGGGGTACGTTTATGTGTCGGTCATCAACACTCGCAGTTTTGGCCGATTCTGGCCCGTTTCATGGACTATTGCTCACTATCTTGGGTCCCGGAGCGATTTCCACGAGTGACGAACCCCGAGGTGCGTTTATGTGTCGTCATCAATAATCCGAGTATTTTCGATTTTGGGCTCTTTCATGACCTATTACTCACCATTTTGGAGTCCTAGAGCGATTTCCAGGATTGATGATCCTCGTGGTGCGTTTACGTGTCCATCGTCAACACTCAATTTTGGCCGATTCTAGGGTCCCAGGGCGATTTCCACGATTGACGAACCCCGGGGTGCGTTTACGTCTCGTTCATCAACAATCCTAGTTTTGTTCTTCTGGGCTCTTTCATGGTCTATTACTCACCGTTTTAGGGTCCCAGAGCAATTTCCACGATTAACTATCCCCGGGGTGCGTTTACGTGTTCGTCCTGAACAGTCATAATTTTGGCCGATTCTGGCCCGTTTCATAAACTATTACTCACCGTTTTGGGGTCCCAATACGATTGCCATGGTTGTTGAACCCCTAGGTGCACTTAAGTGTCAGTCATCAATACTCATAGTTTTGACTGATTCTGGCGCGTTTCTTGGACTATTACTCACTGTTTTGGGGTCCGAGAGAGATTTCCACGATTGAAGAACCCCGGGGTACGTTTACGTGTCGGTCATCAACACTCACGGTTTTTGTCGATCCTGACCTGTTTCGTGGACTATTACTCACCGTTTTGGGGTCTGAAAGCAATATCCGTGGTTGTTGAACTCCAAGGAGAGCTTACGTGTCGGTCATCAACAATCGCAGTTTTGGCCGATTATGGCCGGTTTCTTGGACTATTACCCAGTTTTGGGGTCCCGGAGTGATTTCCACGACTGACGATCACCGGGGTGCGTTTTTGTGTTGGTCATCAGCACTCACAGTTTTGGCCGATTCTGGCCCGTTTCATGGAGTATTACTCACTGATTTGGGGTCCATGACCAATTTGCATGATTGACAAACCCCGGGGTGCGTTTATCTATCGTTCATCAATAATCCTAGGTTTGTCCGATTCTGTGCTCTTTCATGGACTATTACTCACAGTTTTTGGGTCCCAAAGCGATTTCCATGGTTGTCGAACCCCAAGGTGTGCTTACATGTTGGTCGTCAAGACTCGCAGTTTGGGCCGATTCTGGCCCGTTTCTTGTACTATTAGTCACCGTTTTAGGGTCCCAAAGTGATTTCCATGATTGACTAACCCCGAGGTGCGTTTACATGTTGGTCATCAACACTCGTTGTTTTTGTCGATTCTGACCAGTTTCGTGGACTATAACTCACTCTTTTAGGGTCCCAAAGTGATTTCCATGATTGTTGAACCCCAAGGTGCGCTTACATGTCGGTCATCAACAATATCAGTTTTGGCCGATTCTGACCCACTTCCTCGAGTATTACTTAGTTTTTCCCAGAGTGATTTCCACGATTGACGAACCTCGGGGTGCATTTATGTGTCGGTCATCAACACTTGCCGTTTTTGTCGATGCTGGCCCGTTTCATGGACTATTACTCGCCGTTTTGGGGTCCCAGAGCGATTTCCACGATTGACCAACCCCGAAGTGCGCTTACGTGTCGGTCATCCACAATCACAGTTTTGGCCGATTTCGGCCCATTTCCTGGAATATTACTCAATTTTGGGGCCCCGGAGTGATTTCTACGATTGACGAACACCGGGGTACGTTTATGTGTCGGTCATCAACACTCACAGTTTTGGCTGATTCTGGCCCGTTTCATGGACTATTGCTCACTATCTTGGGTCCCGGAGCGATTTCCACGATTGTCGAACCCCGAGGTGCGTTTATGTGTCGTCATCAATAATCCAAGTATTTTTTATTTTGGGCTCTTTCATGACCTATTACTCACCATTTTGGAGTCCTAGAGCGATTTCCACGATTGATGATCCTCGTGGTGCGTTTACGTGTCCATCGTCAACACTCAATTTTGGCTGATTCTAGGGTCCCAGGGCGATTTCCACGATTGACGAACCCCGGGGTGCGTTTACGTCTCGTTCATCAACAATCCTAGTTTTGTTCTTCTGGGCTCTTTCATGGTCTATTACTCACCGTTTTAGGGTCCCAGAGCAATTTCCACGATTAACTATCCCCGGGGTGCGTTTACGTGTTCGTCCTGAACAGTCATAATTTTGGCCGATTCTGGCCCGTTTCATAAACTATTACTCACCGTTTTGGGGTCCCAATACAATTGCCATGGTTGTTGAACCCCTAGGTGCACTTAAGTGTCAGTCATCAATACTCATAGTTTTGACTGATTCTGGCGCGTTTCTTGGACTATTACTCACTGTTTTGGGGTCCCAGAGAGATTTCCACGATTGAAGAACCCCGGGGTACGTTTACATGTCGGTCATCAGCACTCACGGTTTTTGTCGATCCTGACCTGTTTCGTGGACTATTACTCACCGTTTTGGGGTCTGAAAGCAATATCTATGGTTGTTGAACTCCAAGGAGAGCTTACGTGTCGGTCATCAACAATCGCAGTTTTGGCCGATTATGGCCGGTTTCTTGGACTATTACCCAGTTTTGGGGTCCCGGAGTGATTTCCACGACTGACGATCACCGGGATGCATTTTTGGTCATCAGCACTCACAGTTTTGGCCGATTCTGGCCCGTTTCATGGAGTATTACTCACTGATTTGGGGTCCATGACCAATTTGCATGATTGACAAACCCCGGGGTGCGTTTATCTATCGTTCATCAATAATCCAAGGTTTGTCCGATTCTGGGCTCTTTCATGGACTATTACTCACAGTTTTTGGGTCCCAAAGCGATTTCCATGGTTGTCGAACCCCAAGGTGTGCTTACATGTTGGTCGTCAAGACTCGCAGTTTGGGCCGATTCTGGCCCGTTTCATGTACTATTAGTCACCGTTTTAGGGTCCCAAAGTGATTTCCATGATTGACTAACCCCGAGGTGCGTTTACATGTTGGTCATCAACGCTCGTTGTTTTTGTCGATTCTGACCCGTTTCGTGGACTATAACTCACTCTTTTAGGGTCCCAAAGTGATTTCCATGATTGTTGAACCCCAAGGTGCGCTTACATGTCGGTCATCAACAATATCAGTTTTGGCCGATTCTGACCCACTTCCTCGAGTATTACTCAGTTTTTCCCAGAGTGATTTCCATGATTGACGAACCTCGGGGTGCATTTATGTGTCGGTCATCAACACTTGCCGTTTTTGTCGATGCTGGCCCGTTTCATGGACTATAACTCGCCGTTTTGGGGTCCCCGAGCGATTTCCACGTTTGACCAACCCCGAAGTGCGCTTACGTGTCGGTCATCCACAATCACAGTTTTGGCCGATTTCGGCCCATTTCCTGGAATATTACTCAATTTTGGGGCCCCGGAGTGATTTCTACTATTGACGAACACCGGGGTACGTTTATGTGTCGGTCATCAACACTCGCAGTTTTGGCCGATTCTGGCCCGTTTCATGGACTATTGCTCACTATCTTGGGTCCCGGAGCGATTTCCACGAGTGACGAACCCCGAGGTGCGTTTATGTGTCGTCATCAATAATCCGAGTATTTTCGATTTTGGGCTCTTTCATGACCTATTACTCACCATTTTGGAGTCCTAGAGCGATTTCCACGATTGATGATCCTCGTGGTGCGTTTACGTGTCCATCGTCAACACTCAATTTTGGCCGATTCTAGGGTCCCAGGGCGATTTCCACGATTGACGAACCCCGGGGTGCGTTTACGTCTCGTTCATCAACAATCCTAGTTTTGTTCTTCTGGGCTCTTTCATGGTCTATTACTCACCGTTTTAGGGTCCCAGAGCAATTTCCACGATTAACTATCCCCGGGGTGCGTTTACGTGTTCGTCCTGAACAGTCATAATTTTGGCCGATTCTGGCCCGTTTCATAAACTATTACTCACCGTTTTGGGGTCCCAATACGATTGCCATGGTTGTTGAACCCCTAGGTGCACTTAAGTGTCAGTCATCAATACTCATAGTTTTGACTGATTCTGGCGCGTTTCTTGGACTATTACTCACTGTTTTGGGGTCCGAGAGAGATTTCCACGATTGAAGAACCCCGGGGTACGTTTACGTGTCGGTCATCAACACTCACGGTTTTTGTCGATCCTGACCTGTTTCGTGGACTATTACTCACCGTTTTGGGGTCTGAAAGCAATATCCGTGGTTGTTGAACTCCAAGGAGAGCTTACGTGTCGGTCATCAACAATCGCAGTTTTGGCCGATTATGGCCGGTTTCTTGGACTATTACCCAGTTTTGGGGTCCCGGAGTGATTTCCACGACTGACGATCACCGGGGTGCGTTTTTGTGTTGGTCATCAGCACTCACAGTTTTGGCCGATTCTGGCCCGTTTCATGGAGTATTACTCACTGATTTGGGGTCCATGACCAATTTGCATGATTGACAAACCCCGGGGTGCGTTTATCTATCGTTCGTCAATAATCCAAGGTTTGTCCGATTCTGGGCTCTTTCATGGACTATTACTCACAGTTTTTGGGTCCCAAAGCGATTTCCATGGTTGTCGAACCCCAACGTGTGCTTACATGTTGGTCGTCAAGACTCGCAGTTTGGGCCGATTCTGGCCCGTTTCTTGGACTATTAGTCACCGTTTTAGGGTCCCAAAGTGATTTCCATGATTGTTGAACCCCAAGGTGCGCTTACATGTCGGTCATCAACAATATCAGTTTTGGCCGATTCTAACCCACTTCCTCGAGTATTACTCAGTTTTTCCCAGAGTGATTTCCATGATTGACGAACCTCGGGGTGCATTTATGTGTCGGTCATCAAAACTTGCCGTTTTTGTCGATGCTGGCCCGTTTCATGGACTATTACTCGCCGTTTTGGGGTCCCCGAGCGATTTCCACGTTTGACCAACCCCGAAGTCCGCTTACGTGTCGGTCGTCCACAATCACAGTTTTGGCCGATTTCGGCCCATTTCCTGGAATATTACTCAATTTTGGGGCCCCGGAGTGATTTCTACTATTGACGAACACCGGGGTACGTTTATGTGTCGGTCATCAACACTCGCAGTTTTGGCCGATTCTGGCCCGTTTCATGGACTATTGCTCACTATCTTGGGTCCCGGAGCGATTTCCACGATTGACGAACCCCGAGGTGCGTTTATGTGTCGTCATCAATAATCCGAGTATTTTCGATTTTGGGCTCTTTCATGACCTATTACTCACCATTTTGGACTCCTAGAGCGATTTCCACGATTGATGATCCTCGTGGTGCGTTTACGTGTCCATCGTCAACACTCAATTTTGGCCGATTCTAGGGTCCCAGGGCGATTTCCACGATTGACGAACCCCGGGGTGCGTTTATGTCTCGTTCATCAACAATCCTAGTTTTGTTCTTCTGGGCTCTTTCATGGTCTATTACTCACCGTTTTAGGGTCCCAGAGCAATTTCCACGATTAACTATCCCCGGGGTGCGTTTACGTGTTCGTCCTGAACAGTCATAATTTTGGCCGATTCTGGCCCGTTTCATAAACTATTACTCACCGTTTTGGGGTCCCAATACGATTGCCATGGTTATTGAACCCCTAGGTGCACTTAAGTGTCAGTCATCAATACTCATAGTTTTGACTGATTCTGGCGCGTTTCTTGGACTATTACTCACTGTTTTGGGGTCCGAGAGACATTTCCACGATTGAAGAACCCCGGGGTACGTTTACGTGTCGGTCATCAACACTCACGGTTTTTGTCGATCCTGACCTGTTTCGTGGACTATTACTCACCGTTTTGGGGTCTGAAAGCAATATCCATGGTTGTTGAACTCCAAGGAGAGCTTATGTGTCGGTCATCAACAATCGCATTTTTGGCCGATTATGGCCGGTTTCTTGGACTATTACCCAGTTTTGGGGTCCCGGAGTGATTTCCACGACTGACGATCACCGGGGTGCGTTTTTGTGTTGGTCATCAGCACTCACAGTTTTGGCCGATTCTGGCCCGTTTCATGGAGTATTACTCACTGATTTGGGGTCCATGACCAATTTGCTTGATTGACAAACCCCGGGGTGCGTTTATCTATCGTTCATCAATAATCCAAGGTTTGTCCGATTCTGGGCTCTTTCATGGACTATTACTCATAGTTTTTGGGTCCCAAAGCGATTTCCATGGTTGTCGAACCCCAAGGTGTGCTTACATGTTGGTCGTCAAGACTCGCAGTTTGGGCCGATTCTGGCCCGTTTCTTGGACTATTAGTCACCGTTTTAGGGTCCCAAAGTGATTTCCATGATTGACTAACCCCGAGGTGCGTTTACGTGTTGGTCATCAACACTCGTTGTTTTTGTCGATTCTGACCCGTTTCGTGGACTATAACTCACTGTTTTAGGGTCCCAAAGTGATTTCCATGATTTTTGAACCCCAAGGTGCCCTTACATGTCGGTCATCAACAATATCAGTTTTGGCCGATTCTGACCCACTTCCTCGAGTATTACTCAGTTTTTCCCAGAGTGATTTCCACGATTGACGAACCTTGGGGTGCATTTATGTGTCGGTCATCAACACTTGCCGTTTTTGTCGATGCTGGCCCGTTTCATGGACTATTACTCGCCGTTTTGGGGTCCCGGAGCGATTTCCACGATTGACTAACCCCGAAGTGCGCTTACGTGTCGGTCATCTACAATCACAGTTTTGGCCGATTTCGGCCCATTTCCTGGAATATTACTCAATTTTGGGGCCCCGGAGTGATTTCTACGATTGACGAACACCGGGGTACGTTTATGTGTCGGTCATCAACACTCGCAGTTTTGGCCGATTCTGGCCCGTTTCATGGACTATTGCTCACTATCTTGGGTCCCGGAGCGATTTCCACGATTGACGAACCCCGAGGTGCGTTTATGTGTCGTCATCAATAATCCGAGTATTTTCGATTTTGGGCTCTTTCATGACCTATTACTCACCACTTTGGAGTCCTAGAGCGATTTCCACGATTGATGATCCTCGTGGTGCGTTTACGTGTCCGTCGTCAACACTCAATTTTGGCCGATTCTAGGGTCCCAGGGCGATTTCCACGATTGACGAACCCCGGGGTGCATTTACGCCTCGTTCATCAACAATCCTAGTTTTGTTCTTCTGGGCTCTTTCATGGTCTATTACTCACCGTTTTAGGGTCCCAGAGCAATTTCCACGATTAACTATCCCCGGGGTGCGTTTACGTGTTCGTCCTGAACAGTCATAATTTTGGCCGATTCTGGCCCGTTTCATAAACTATTACTCACCGTTTTGGGGTCCCAATACGATTGCCATGGTTGTTGAACCCCTAGGTGCACTTAAGTGTCAGTCATCAATACTCATAGTTTTGACTGATTCTGGCGCGTTTCTTGGACTATTACTCACTGTTTTGGGGTCCGAGAGAGGTTTCCACGATTGAAGAACCCCGGGGTACGTTTACCTGTCGGTCATCAGCACTCACGGTTTTTGTCGATCCTGACCTGTTTCGTGGACTATTACTCACCGTTTTGGGGTCTGAAAGCAATATCCATGGTTGTTGAACTCCAAGGAGAGCTTACGTGTCGGTCATCCACAATCGCAGTTTTGGCCGATTATGCCCGGTTTCTTGGACTATTACCCAGTTTTGGGGTCCCGGAGTGATTTCCACGACTGACGATCACCGGGGTGCGTTTTTGTGTTGGTCATCAGCACTCACAGTTTTGGCCGATTCTGGCCCGTTTCATGGAGTATTACTCACTGATTTGGGGTCCATGACCAATTTGCATGATTGACAAACCCCGGGGTGCGTTTATCTATCGTTCATCAATAATCCAAGGTTTGTCCGATTCTGGGCTCTTTCATGGACTATTACTCACAGTTTTTGGGTCCCAAAGCGATTTCCATGGTTGTCGAACCCCGAGGTGTGCTTACATGTTGGTCGTCAAGACTCGCAGTTTGGGCCGATTCTGGCCCGTTTCTTGGACTATTAGTCACCGTTTTAGGGTGCCAAAGTGATTTCCATGATTGACTAACCCCGAGGTGCATTTACGTGTTGGTCATCAACACTCGTTGTTTTTGTCGATTCTGACCCGTTTCGTGGACTATAACTCACTGTTTTAGGGTCCCAAAGTGATTTACATGATTGTTGAACCCCAAGGTGCGCTTACATGTCGGTCATCAACAATATCAGTTTTGGCCGATTCTGACCCACTTCCTCGAGTATTACTCAGTTTTTCCCAGAGTGATTTCCATGATTGACGAACCTTGGGGTGCATTTATGTGTCGGTCATCAACACTTGCCGTTTTTGTCGATGCTGGCCCGTTTCATGGACTATTACTCGCCGTTTTGGGGTCCCGGAGCGATTTCCACGATTGACCAACCCCGAAGTGCGCTTACGTGTCGGTCATCTACAATCACAGTTTTGGCCGATTTCGGCCCATTTCCTGGAATATTACTCAATTTTGGGGCCCGGGAGTGATTTCTACGATTGACGAACACCGGGGTACGTTTATGTGTCGGTCATCAA
>NW_025228762.1:27123-37902 GCF_018294505.1 Triticum aestivum
GTCATCAATAATCCGAGTATTTTCGATTTTGGGCTCTTTCATGACCTATTACTCACCATTTTGGAGTCCTAGAGCGATTTCCACGATTGACGAACCCCGGGGTGCGTTTACGTCTCGTTCATCAACAATCCTAGTTTTGTTCTTCTGGGCTCTTTCATGGTCTATTACTCACCGTTTTAGGGTCCCAGAGCAATTTCCACGATTAACTATCCCCGGGGTGCGTTTACGTGTTCGTCCTGAACAGTCATAATTTTGGCCGATTCTGGCCCGTTTCATAAACTATTACTCACCGTTTTGGGGTCCCAATACGATTGCCATGGTTGTTGAACCCCTAGGTGCACTTAAGTGTCAGTCATCAATACTCATAGTTTTGACTGATTCTGGCGCGTTTCTTGGACTATTACTCACTGTTTTGGGGTCCGAGAGAGATTTCCACGATTGAAGAACCCCGGGGTACGTTTACGTGTCGGTCATCAGCACTCATGGTTTTTCTTGATCCTGACCTGTTTCGTGGACTATTACTCACCGTTTTTGGGTCTGAAAGCAATATCCATGGTTGTTGAACTCCAAGGAGAGCTTACGTGTCGGTCATCAACAATCGCAGTTTTGGCCAATTATGGCCGGTTTCTTGGACTATTACCCAGTTTTGGGGTCCCGGAGAGATTTCTACGATTGACGAACACCGGGGTACGTTTATGTGTCGGTCATCAACACTCGCAGTTTTGGCCGACTCTGGCCCGTTTCATGGACTATTGCTCACTATCTTGGGTCCCGGAGCGATTTCCACGATTGACGAACCCCGAGGTGCGTTTATGTGTCGTCATCAATAATCCGAGTATTTTCGATTTTGGGCTCTTTCATGACCTATTACTCACCATTTTGGACTCCTAGAGCGATTTCCACGATTGATGATCCTCGTGGTGCGTTTACGTGTCCATGTAAACACTCAATTTTGGCCGATTCTAGGGTCCCAGGGCGATTTCCACGATTGACGAACCCCGGGGTGCATTTACGCCTCGTTCATCAACAATCCTAGTTTTGTTCTTCTGGGCTCTTTCATGGTCTATTACTCACGGTTTAAGGGTCCCAGAGCAATTTCCACGATTAACTATCCCCGGGGTGCGTTTACGTGTTCGTCCTGAACAGTCATAATTTTGGCCGATTCTGGCCCGTTTCATAAACTATTACTCACCGTTTTGGGGTCCCAATACGATTGCCATGGTTGTTGAACCCCTAGGTGCACTTAAGTGTCAGTCATCAATACTCATAGTTTTGACTGATTCTGGCGCGTTTCTTGGACTATTACTCACTGTTTTGGGGTCCGAGAGAGATTTCCACGATTGAAGAACCCCGGGGTACGTTTACCTGTCGGTCATCAGCACTCACGGTTTTTGTCGATCCTGACCTGTTTCGTGGACTATTACTCACCGTTTTGGGGTCTGAAAGCAATATCCATGGTTGTTGAACTCCAAGGAGAGCTTACGTGTCGGTCATCCACAATCGCAGTTTTGGCCGATTATGCCCGGTTTCTTGGACTATTACCCAGTTTTGGGGTCCCGGAGTGATTTCCACGACTGACGATCACCGGGGTGCGTTTTTGTGTTGGTCATCAGCACTCACAGTTTTGGCCGATTCTGGCCCGTTTCATGGAGTATTACTCACTGATTTGGGGTCCATGACCAATTTGCTTGATTGACAAACCCCGGGGTGCGTTTATCTATCGTTCATCAATAATCCAAGGTTTGTCCGATTCTGGGCTCTTTCATGGACTATTACTCACAGTTTTTGGGTCCCAAAGCGATTTCCATGGTTGTCGAACCCCGAGGTGTGCGTACATGTTGGTCGTCAAGACTCGCGGTTTGGGCCGATTCTGGCCCGTTTCTTGGACTATTAGTCACCGTTTTAGGGTGCCAAAGTGATTTCCATGATTGACTAACCCCGAGGTGCGTTTATGTGTTGGTCATCAACACTCGTTGTTTTTGTCGATTCTGACCCGTTTCGTGGACTATAACTCACTGTTTTAGGGTCCCAAAGTGATTTCCATGATTGTTGAACCCCAAGGTGCGCTTACATGTCGGTCATCAACAATATCAGTTTTGGCCGATTCTGACCCACTTCCTCGAGTATTACTCAGTTTTTCCCAGAGTGATTTCCATGATTGACGAACCTTGGGGTGCATTTATGTGTCGGTCATCAACACTTGCCGTTTTTGTCGATGCTGGCCCGTTTCATGGACTATTACTCGCCGTTTTGGGGTCCCGGAGCGATTTCCACGATTGACCAACCCCGAAGTGCGCTTACGTGTCGGTCATCTACAATCACAGTTTTGGCCGATTTCGGCCCATTTCCTGGAATATTACTCAATTTTGGGGCCCGGGAGTGATTTCTACGATTGACGAACACCGGGGTACGTTTATGTGTCGGTCATCAATAATCCGAGTATTTTCGATTTTGGGCTCTTTCATGACCTATTACTCACCATTTTGGAGTCCTAGAGCGATTTCCACGATTGACGAACCCCGGGGTGCGTTTACGTCTCGTTCATCAACAATCCTAGTTTTGTTCTTCTGGGCTCTTTCATGGTCTATTACTCACCGTTTTAGGGTCCCAGAGCAATTTCCACGATTAACTATCCCCGGGGTGCGTTTACGTGTTCGTCCTGAACAGTCATAATTTTGGCCGATTCTGGCCCGTTTCATAAACTATTACTCACCGTTTTGGGGTCCCAATACGATTGCCATGGTTGTTGAACCCCTAGGTGCACTTAAGTGTCAGTCATCAATACTCATAGTTTTGACTGATTCTGGCGCGTTTCTTGGACTATTACTCACTGTTTTGGGGTCCGAGAGAGATTTCCACGATTGAAGAACCCCGGGGTACGTTTACGTGTCGGTCATCAGCACTCATGGTTTTTCTTGATCCTGACCTGTTTCGTGGACTATTACTCACCGTTTTGGGGTCTGAAAGCAATATCCATGGTTGTTGAACTCCAAGGAGAGCTTACGTGTCGGTCATCAACAATCGCAGTTTTGGCCAATTATGGCCGGTTTCTTGGACTATTACCCAGTTTTGGGGTCCCGGAGTGATTTCCACGACTGACGATCACCGGGGTGCGTTTTTGTGTTGGTCATCAGCACTCACAGTTTTGGCCGATTCTGGCCCGTTTCATGGAGTATTACTCACTGATTTGGGGTCCATGACCAATTTGCATGATTGACAAACCCCGGGGTGCGTTTATCTATCGTTCATCAATAATCCAAGGTTTGTCCGATTGTGGGCTCTTTCATGGACTATTACTCACAGTTTTTGGGTCCCAAAGCGATTTCCATGGTTGTCGAACCCCAAGGTGTGCTTACATGTTGGTCGTCAAGACTCGCAGTTTTGGCCGATTCTGGCCCGTTTCTTGGACTATTAGTCACCGTTTTAGGGTCCCGTAGTGATTTCCATGATTGACTAACCCCGAGGTGCGTTTACGTGTTGGTCATCAACACTCGTTGTTTTTGTCGATTCTGACCCGTTTCGTGGACTATAACTCACTGTTTTAGGGTCCCAAAGTGATTTCCATGATTGTTGAACCCCAAGGTGCGCTTACGTGTCGGTCATCAACAATATCAGTTTTGGCCGATTCTGACCCACTTCCTCGAGTATTACTCAGTTTTTCCCAGAGTGATTTCCACGATTGACGAACCTCGGGGTGCATTTATGTGTTGGTCATCAACACTTGCTGTTTTTGTCGATGCTGGCCCGTTTCATGGACTATTACTCGCCGTTTTGGGGTCCCGGAGCGATTTCCACGATTGACCAACCCCAAAGTGCGCTTACGTGTCGGTCATCTACAATCACAGTTTTGGCCGATTTCGGCCCATTTCCTGGAATATTACTCAATTTTGGGGCCCCGGAGTGATTTCTACGATTGACGAACACCGGGGTACGTTTATGTGTCGGTCATCAACACTCGCAGTTTTGGCCGACTCTGGCCCGTTTCATGGACTATTGCTCACTATATTGGGTCCCGGAGCGATTTCCACGATTGACGAACCCCGAGGTGCGTTTATGTGTCGTCATCAATAATCCGAGTATTTTCGATTTTAGGCTCTTTCATGACCTATTACTCACCATTTTGGAGTCCTAGAGCGATTTCCACGATTGATGATCCTCGTGGTGCGTTTACGTGTCCGTCGTCAACACTCAATTTTGGCCGATTCTAGGGTCCCAGGGCGATTTCCACGATTGACGAACCCCGGGGTGCGTTTACGTCTCGTTCATCAACAATCCTAGTTTTGTTCTTCTGGGCTCTTTCATGGTTTATTACTGTCCGTTTTAGGGTCCCAGAGCAATTTCCACGATTAACTATCCCCGGGGTGCGTTTACGTGTTCGTCCTGAACAGTCATAATTTTGGCCGATTCTGGCCCGTTTCATAAACTATTACTCACCGTTTTCGGGTCCCAATACGATTGCCATGGTTGTTGAACCCCTAGGTGCACTTAAGTGTCGGTCATCAATACTCATAGTTTTGACTGATTCTGGCGCGTTTCTTGGACTATTACTCACTGTTTTGGGGTCCGAGAGAGATTTCCACGATTGAAGAACCCCGGGGTACGTTTACGTGTCGGTCATCAGCACTCACGGTTTTTCTTGATCCTGACCTGTTTCGTGGACTATTACTCACCGTTTTGGGGTCTGAAAGCAATATCCATGGTTGTTGAACTCCAAGGAGAGCTTACGTGTCGGTCATCAACAATCGCAGTTTTGGCCAATTATGGCCGGTTTCTTGGACTATTACCCAGTTTTGGGGTCCCGGAGTGATTTCCACGACTGACGATCACCGGGGTGCGTTTTTGTGTTGGTCATCATCACTCACAGTTTTGGCCGATTCTGGCCCGTTTCATGGAGTATTACTCACTGATTTGGGGTCCATGACCAATTTGCATGATTGACAAACCCCGGGGTGCGTTTATCTATCGTTCATCAATAATCCAAGGTTTGTCCGATTGTGGGCTCTTTCATGGACTATTACTCACAGTTTTTGGGTCCCAAAGCGATTTCCATGGTTGTCGAACCCCAAGGTGTGCTTACATGTTGGTCGTCAAGACTCGCACTTTGGGCCGATTCTGGCCCGTTTCTTGGACTATTAGTCACCGTTTTAGGGTCCCATAGTGATTTCCATGATTGACTAACCCCGAGGTGCGTTTACGTGTTGGTCATCAACACTCGTTGTTTTTGTCGATTCCGACCCGTTTCGTGGACTATAACTCACTGTTTTAGGGTCCCAAAGTGATTTCCATGATTGTTGAACCCCAAGGTGCGCTTACGTGTCGGTCATCAACAATATCAGTTTTGGCCGATTCTGACCCACTTCCTCGAGTATTACTCAGTTTTTCCCAGAGTGATTTCCACGATTGACGAACCTCAGGGTGCATTTATGTGTTGGTCATCAACACTTGCTGTTTTTGTCGATGCTGGCCCGTTTCATGGACTATTACTCGCCGTTTTGGGGTCCCGGAGCGATTTCCACGATTGACCAACCCCGAAGTGCGCTTACGTGTCGGTCATCTACAATCACAGTTTTGGCCGATTTCGGCCCATTTCCTGGAATATTACTCAATTTTGGGGCCCCGGAGTGATTTCTACGATTGACGAACACCGGGGTACGTTTATGTGTCGGTCATCAACACTCGCAGTTTTGGCCGACTCTGGCCCGTTTCATGGACTATTGCTCACTATCTTGGGTCCCGGAGCGATTTCCACGATTGACGAACCCCGAGGTGCGTTTATGTGTCGTCATCAATAATCCGAGTATTTTCGATTTTAGGCTCTTTCATGACCTATTACTCACCATTTTGGAGTCCTAGAGCGATTTCCACGATTGATGATCCTCGTGGTGCGTTTACGTGTCCGTCGTCAACACTCAATTTTGGCCGATTCTAGGGTCCCAGGGCGATTTCCACGATTGACGAACCCCGGGGTGCGTTTACGTCTCGTTCATCAACAATCCTAGTTTTGTTCTTCTGGGCTCTTTCATGGTTTATTACTGTCCGTTTTAGGGTCCCAGAGCAATTTCCATGATTAACTATCCCCGGGGTGCGTTTACGTGTTCGTCCTGAACAGTCATAATTTTGGCCGATTCTGGCCCGTTTCATAAACTATTACTCACCGTTTTCGGGTCCCAATACGATTGCCATGGTTGTTGAACCCCTAGGTGCACTTAAGTGTCAGTCATCAATACTCATAGTTTTGACTGATTCTGGCGCGTTTCTTGGACTATTACTCACTGTTTTGGGGTCCGAGAGAGATTTCCACGATTGAAGAACCCCGGGGTAAGTTTACGTGTCGGTCATCAGCACTCACGGTTTTTCTTGATCCTGACCTGTTTCGTGGACTATTACTCACCGTTTTGGGGTCTGAAAGCAATATCCATGGTTGTTGAACTCCAAGGAGAGCTTACGTGTCGGACATCAACAATCGCAGTTTTGGCCAATTATGGCCGGTTTCTTGGACTATTACCCAGTTTTGGGGTCCCGGAGTGATTTCCACGACTGACGATCACCGGGGTGCGTTTTTGTGATGGTCATCAGCACTCACAGTTTTGGCCGATTCTGGCCCGTTTCATGGAGTATTACTCACTGATTTGGGGTCCATGACCAATTTGCATGATTGACAAACCCCGGGGTGCGTTTATCTATCGTTCATCAATAATCAAGGTTTGTCCGATTGTGGGCTCTTTCATGGACTATTACTCACAGTTTTTGGGTCCCAAAGCGATTTCCATGGTTGTCGAACCCCAAGGTGTGCTTACATGTTGGTCGTCAAGACTCGCACTTTGGGCCGATTCTGGCCCGTTTCTTGGACTATTAGTCACCGTTTTAGGGTCCCATAGTGATTTCCATGATTGACTAACCCCGAGGTGCGTTTACGTGTTGGTCATCAACACTCGTTGTTTTTGTCGATTCTGACCCGTTTCGTGGACTATAACTCACTGTTTTAGGGTCCCAAAGTGATTTCCATGATTGTTGAACCCCAAGGTGCGCTTACATGTCGGTCATCAACAATATCAGTTTTGGCCGATTCTGACCCACTTCCTCGAGTATTACTCAGTTTTTCCCAGAGTGATTTCCACGATTGACGAACCTCAGGGTGCATTTATGTGTTGGTTATCAACACTTGCTGTTTTTGTCGATGCTGGCCCGTTTCATGGACTATTACTCGCCGTTTTGGGGTCCCGGAGCGATTTCCACGATTGACCAACCCCGAAGTGCGCTTACGTGTCGGTCATCTACAATCACAGTTTTGGCCGATTTCGGCCCATTTCCTGGAATATTACTCAATTTTGGGGCCCCGGAGTGATTTCTACGATTGACGAACACCGGGGTACGTTTATGTGTCGGTCATCAACACTCGCAGTTTTGGCCGACTCTGGCCCGTTTCATGGACTATTGCTCACTATCTTGGGTCCCGGAGCGATTTCCACGATTGACGAACCCCGAGGTGCGTTTATGTGTCGTCATCAATAATCCGAGTATTTTCGATTTTAGGCTCTTTCATGACCTATTACTCACCATTTTGGAGTCCTAGAGCGATTTCCACGATTGATGATCCTCGTGGTGCGTTTACGTGTCCGTCGTCAACACTCAATTTTGGCCGATTCTAGGGTCCCAGGGCGATTTCCACGATTGACGAACCCCGGGGTGCGTTTACGTCTCGTTCATCAACAATCCTAGTTTTGTTCTTCTGGGCTCTTTCATGGTTTATTACTGTCCGTTTTAGGGTCCCAGAGCAATTTCCATGATTAACTATCCCCGGGGTGCGTTTACGTGTTCGTCCTGAACAGTCATAATTTTGGCCGATTCTGGCCCGTTTCAAAAACTATTACTCACCGTTTTCGGGTCCCAATACGATTGCCATGGTTGTTGAACCCCTAGGTGCACTTAAGTGTCAGTCATCAATACTCATAGTTTTGACTGATTCTGGCGCGTTTCTTGGACTATTACTCACTGTTTTGGGGTCCGAGAGAGATTTCCACGATTGAAGAACCCCGGGGTAAGTTTACGTGTCGGTCATCAGCACTCACGGTTTTTCTTGATCCTGACCTGTTTCGTGGACTATTACTCACCGTTTTGGGGTCTGAAAGCAATATCCATGGTTGTTGAACTCCAAGGAGAGCTTACGTGTCGGACATCAACAATCGCAGTTTTGGCCAATTATGGCCGGTTTCTTGGACTATTACCCAGTTTTGGGGTCCCGGAGTGATTTCCACGACTGACGATCACCGGGGTGCGTTTTTGTGATGGTCATCAGCACTCACAGTTTTGGCCGATTCTGGCCCGTTTCATGGAGTATTACTCACTGATTTGGGGTCCATGACCAATTTGCATGATTGACAAACCCCGGGGTGCGTTTATCTATCGTTCATCAATAATCAAGGTTTGTCCGATTGTGGGCTCTTTCATGGACTATTACTCACAGTTTTTGGGTCCCAAAGCGATTTCCATGGTTGTCGAACCCCAAGGTGTGCTTACATGTTGGTCGTCAAGACTCGCAGTTTGGGCCGATTCTGGCCCGTTTCTTGGACTATTAGTCACCGTTTTAGGGTCCCATAGTGATTTCCATGATTGACTAACCCCGAGGTGCGTTTACGTGTTGGTCATCAACACTCGTTGTTTTTGTCGATTCTGACCCGTTTCGTGGACTATAACTCACTGTTTTAGGGTCCCAAAGTGATTTCCATGATTGTTGAACCCCAAGGTGCGCTTACGTGTCGGTCATCAACAATATCAGTTTTGGCCGATTCTGACCCACTTCCTCGAGTATTACTCAGTTTTTCCCAGAGTGATTTCCACGATTGACGAACCTCGGGGTGCATTTATGTGTTGGTCATCAACACTTGCTGTTTTTGTCGATGCTGGCCCGTTTCATGGACTATTACTCGCCGTTTTGGGGTCCCGGAGCGATTTCCACGATTGACCAACCCCGAAGTGCGCTTACGTGTCGGTCATCTACAATCACAGTTTTGGCCGATTTCGGCCCATTTCCTGGAATATTACTCAATTTTGGGGCCCCAGAGTGATTTCTACGATTGACGAACACCGGGGTACGTTTATGTGTCGGTCATCAACACTCGCAGTTTTGGCCGACTCTGGCCCGTTCCATGGACTATTGCTCACTATATTGGGTCCCGGAGCGATTTCCACGATTGACGAACCCCGAGGTGCGTTTATGTGTCGTCATCAATAATCCGAGTATTTTCGATTTTAGGCTCTTTCATGACCTATTACTCACCATTTTGGAGTCCTAGAGCGATTTCCACGATTGATGATCCTCGTGGTGCGTTTACGTGTCCGTCGTCAACACTCAATTTTGGCCGATTCTAGGGTCCCAGGGCGATTTCCACGATTGACGAACCCCGGGGTGCGTTTACGTCTCGTTCATCAACAATCCTAGTTTTGTTCTTCTGGGCTCTTTCATGGTTTATTACTGTCCGTTTTAGGGTCCCAGAGCAATTTCCACGATTAACTATCCCCGGGGTGCGTTTACGTGTTCGTCCTGAACAGTCATAATTTTGGCCGATTCTGGCCCGTTTCATAAACTATTACTCACCGTTTTCGGGTCCCAATACGATTGCCATGGTTGTTGAACCCCTAGGTGCACTTAAGTGTCGGTCATCAATACTCATAGTTTTGACTGATTCTAGCGCGTTTCTTGGACTATTACTCACTGTTTTGGGGTCCGAGAGAGATTTCCACGATTGAAGAACCCCGGGGTACGTTTACGTGTCGCTCATCAGCACTCACGGTTTTTCTTGATCCTGACCTGTTTCGTGGACTATTACTCACCGTTTTGGGGTCTGAAAGCAATATCCATGGTTGTTGAACTCCAAGGAGAGCTTACGTGTCGGTCATCAACAATCGCAGTTTTGGCCAATTATGGCCGGTTTCTTGGACTATTACCCAGTTTTGGGGTCCCGGAGTGATTTCCACGACTGACGATCACCGGGGTGCGTTTTTGTGTTGGTCATCAGCACTCACAGTTTTGGCCGAATCTGGCCCGTTTCATGGAGTATTACTCACTGATTTGGGGTCCATGACCAATTTGCATGATTGACAAACCCCGGGGTGCGTTTATCTATCGTTCATCAATAATCCAAGGTTTGTCCGATTGTGGGCTCTTTCATGGACTATTACTCACAGTTTTTGGTTCCCAAAGCGATTTCCATGGTTGTCGAACCCCAAGGTGTGCTTACATGTTGGTCGTCAAGACTCGCACTTTGGGCCGATTCTGGCCCGTTTCTTGGACTATTAGTCACCGTTTTAGGGTCCCATAGTGATTTCCATGATTGACTAACCCCGAGGTGCGTTTACGTGTTGGTCATCAACACTCGTTGTTTTTGTCGATTCCGACCCGTTTCGTGGACTATAACTCACTGTTTTAGGGTCCCAAAGTGATTTCCATGATTGTTGAACCCCAAGGTGCGCTTACGTGTCGGTCATCAACAATATCAGTTTTGGCCGATTCTGACCCACTTCCTCGAGTATTACTCAGTTTTTCCCAGAGTGATTTCCACGATTGACGAACCTCAGGGTGCATTTATGTGTTGGTCATCAACACTTGCTGTTTTTGTCGATGCTGGCCCGTTTCATGGACTATTACTCGCCGTTTTGGGGTCCCGGAGCGATTTCCACGATTGACCAACCCCGAAGTGCGCTTACGTGTCGGTCATCTACAATCACAGTTTTGGCCGATTTCGGCCCATTTCCTGGAATATTACTCAATTTTGGGGCCCC
>NW_025228763.1:0-1455 GCF_018294505.1 Triticum aestivum
CAACTCTAGTGTAAAATTATTTGTACTAGACTATAGAGCTAGTTCAACTCTAGTGCAAAATTATTTGTACTAGGCTATAGAGCTAGTTCAACTCTAGTGTAAAATTATTTGTACTAGGCTATAGAGCTAGTTCAACTCTAGTGTAAAATTATTTGAACTAGCTTATAGAGCTAGTTCAACTCTAGTGTAAAATTATTTGAACTAGCTTATAGAGCTAGTTCAACTCTAGTGTAAAATAATTTTTACTAGACTATAGAGCTAGTTCAACTCTAATGTAAAATTATTTGTAGAAGCTTATAGAGCTAGTTCAATTCTAGTGTAAAATTATTTGTACTAGGCTATAGAGCGAGTTCAACTCTAGTGTAAAATTATTTGAACTAGCTTATAGAGCTAGTTCAACTCTAGTGTAAAATTATTTGAACTAGCTTATAGAGCTAGTTCAACTCTCCTGTAAAATTATTTGTCCAAGCTTATTGAGCTAGTTCAACTCAAGTGTAAAAGTATTTGAACTAGCTTATAGAGCTTGTTCAACTCTAGTGTAAAATTATTTGAACCAGCTTACAGAGCTAGTTCAACTCTAGTGTAAAAGTATTTGTACTAGGCTATAGAGCTAGTCAACTCTAGTGTAAAATTATTTGTACTAGGCTATAGAGCTAGTTCAACTCTAGTGTAAAATTATTTGAACTAGCTTATAGAGCTAGTTGAATTCTAGTGTAAAATTATTTGAGCAAGCTTATAGAGCTAGTTGAACTCTAGTGTAAAATTATTTGCACTTGGCTATAGAGCTAGTTCAACTCCAGTGTAAAATTATTTGAACTAGCTTATAGTGCTAGTTCAACTCTACTGTAAAATTATTTGTACAAGCTTATAGAGCTAGTTCAACTCGATTGTAAAATTATTTGAACTAGCTTATAGAGCTAGTTCAACTCTAGTTTAAAATTATTTGCACTAGCTTATAAAGCTAGTTCAATTCAACTGTAATATAATTTGTACAAGCTTATAGAGCTTGTTCAACTCAAGTGTATAATTATTTCAACTAGCTTATAGAGCTAGTTCAACACTAGTGTAAAATTATTTGAACTAGCTTATAGATCTAGTTCAACACTAGTGTAAAATTATTTGTACTAGGCTATAGAGCTAGTTCAACTCTAGTGTAACATTATTTGAACTAGCTTATTGAGCTAGTTCAACTCTACTGTAAAATTATTTGTACTAGACTATAGAGCTAGTCAACTCTAGCGTTAAATTATTTGTACAAGCTTATTGAGCTAGTTCAAATCTAGTGTAAAATTATTTGTACTAGGCTATAGAGCTAGTTCAATTCTAGTGTAAAATTATTTGAACTAGCTTATAGAGCTAGTTCAACTCTAGTGTAAAATTATTTGAACTAGCTTATAGAGGTAGTTCAACTCTAGTGTAAAATTATTTGTACAAGCTTATAGAGCTAGTTCAACT
>NW_025228763.1:1465-2236 GCF_018294505.1 Triticum aestivum
TGTAAAATTATTTGAACTAGCTTATAGAGCTAGTTCAACTCTAGTGTAAAATTATTTGAACTAGCTTATAGAGCTAGTTCAACTCTAATGTAAAATTATTTGTACTAGACTATAGAGCTAGTCAACTCTAGTGTAAAATTATTTGTACAAGCTTATAGAGCTAGTTCAACTCTGGTATAAAATTATTTGTTCTTGGCTATAGAGCTAGTTCAACTCTAGTGTAAAATTATTTGAACTAGCTTATAGAGCTAATTGAACGCTAGTGTAAAATTATTTGTACAAGCTTGTAGAGCTAGTTCAACTCTAGTATAAAATTATTTGTTCTTGGCTATAGAGCTAGTTCAACTCTAGTGTAAAATTATTTGAACTAGCTTATAGAGCTAGTTCAACTCTAGTTTAAAATTATTTGTACTAGACTATAGAGCTAGTTCAACTCTAATGTAAAATTATTTGTAGAAGCTTATAGAGCTAGTTCAACTCTAGTGTAAAATTATTTGTACTAGGCTATAGAGCGAGTTCAACTCTAGTGTAAAATTATTTGAACTAGCTTATAGAGCTAGTTCAACTCTAGTGTAAAATTATTTGAACTAGCTTATAGAGCTAGTTCAACTCTCCTGTAAAATTATTTGTACAAGCTTATTGAGCTAGTTCAACTCAAGTGTAAAAGTATTTGAACTAGCTTATAGAGCTTGTTCAACTCTAGTGTAAAATTATTTGAACCAGCTTACAGAGCTAGTTCAACTCTAGTGTAAAAGTATTTGTACTAGGCTA
>NW_025228763.1:2246-3780 GCF_018294505.1 Triticum aestivum
GCTAGTTGAACTCTAGTGTAAAATTATTTGTACAAGCTTATAGAGCTAGTTCAACTCCAGTGTAAAATTATTTGAACTAGACTATAGAGCTAGTTCAACTCTACTGTAAAATTATTTGTACTAGACTATAGAGCTAGTTCAACTCTAGTGCAAAATTATTTGTACTAGGCTATAGAGCTAGTTCAACTCTAGTGTAAAATTATTTGAACTAGCTGATAGAGCTAGTTCAACTCTAGTGTAAAATTATTTGTACTAGACTATAGAGCTAGTTCAACTCTAGTGTAAAATTATTTATACAAGCTTATAGAGCTAGTTCAACTCTAGTGTAAAATTATTTGTACTAGGCTATAGAGCAAGTTCAACTATAGTGTAAAATTATTTGAACTAGCTTATAGAGCTAGCTCAACTGTAGTGTAAAATTATTTGAACTAGTTTATAGAGCTAATTCAACTCTAGTGTAAAATTATTTGAACTAGCTTATAGAGCTAGTTGAATTCTAGTGTAAAATTATTTGAGCAAGCTTATAGAGCTAGTTGAACTCTAGTGTAAAATTATTTGTACAAGCTATAGAGCTAGTTCAACTCCAGTGTAAAATTATTTGAACTAGACTATAGAGCTAGTTCAACTCTAGTGTAAAATTATTTGTACTAGACTATAGAGCTAGTTCAACTCTAGTGCAAAATTATTTGTACTAGGCTATAGAGCTAGTTCAACTCTAGTGTAAAATTATTTGTACTAGGCTATAGAGCTAGTTCAACTCTAGTGTAAAATTATTTGAACTAGCTTATAGAGCTAGTTCAACTCTAGTGTAAAATTATTTGAACTAGCTTATAGAGCTAGTTCAACTCTAATGTAAAATTATTTGTACTAGACTATAGAGCTAGTCAACTCTAGTGTAAAATTATTTGTACAAGCTTATAGAGCTAGTTCAACTCTGGTATAAAATTATTTGTTCTTGGCTATAGAGCTAGTTCAACTCTAGTGTAAAATTATTTGAACTAGCTTATAGAGCTAATTGAACGCTAGTGTAAAATTATTTGTACAAGCTTGTAGAGCTAGTTCAACTCTAGTATAAAATTATTTGTTCTTGGCTATAGAGCTAGTTCAACTCTAGTGTAAAATTATTTGAACTAGCTTATAGAGCTAGTTCAACTCTAGTTTAAAATTATTTGTACTAGACTATAGAGCTAGTTCAACTCTAATGTAAAATTATTTGTAGAAGCTTATAGAGCTAGTTCAACTCTAGTGTAAAATTATTTGTACTAGGCTATAGAGCGAGTTCAACTCTAGTGTAAAATTATTTGAACTAGCTTATAGAGCTAGTTCAACTCTAGTGTAAAATTATTTGAACTAGCTTATAGAGCTAGTTCAACTCTCCTGTAAAATTATTTGTACAAGCTTATTGAGCTAGTTCAACTCAAGTGTAAAAGTATTTGAACTAGCTTATAGAGCTTGTTCAACTCTAGTGTAAAATTATTTGAACCAGCTTACAGAGCTAGTTCAACTCTAGTGTAAAAGTATTTGTACTAGGCTA
>NW_025228763.1:3926-4793 GCF_018294505.1 Triticum aestivum
AAAATTATTTGTTCTTGGCTATAGAGCTAGTTCAACTCTAGTGTAAAATTATTTGAACTAGCTTATAGAGCTAGTTCAACTCTAGTTTAAAATTTTTTGTACTAGACTATAGAGCTAGTTCAACTCTAGTGTAAAATTATTTGTACTAGGCTATAGAGCGAGTTCAACTCTAGTGTAAAATTATTTGAACTAGCTTATAGAGCTAGTTCAACTCTAGTGTAAAATTATTTGAACTAGCTTATAGAGCTAGTTCAACTCTCCTGTAAAATTATTTGTACAAGCTTATTGAGCTAGTTCAACTCAAGTGTAAAAGTATTTGAACTAGCTTATAGAGCTTGTTCAACTCTAGTGTAAAATTATTTGAACCAGCTTACAGAGCTAGTTTAACTCTAGTGTAAAAGTATTTGTACTAGGCTATAGAGCTAGTCAACTCTAGTGTAAAATTATTTGTACTAGGCTATGGAGCTAGTTCAACTCTAGTGTAAAATTATTTGAACTAGCTTATAGAGCTAGTTGAATTCTAGTGTAAAATTATTTGAACAAGCTTATAGAGCTAGTTGAACTCTAGTGTAAAATTATTTGTACAAGCTTATAGAGCTAGTTCAACTCCAGTGTAAAATTATTTGAACTAGACTATAGAGCTAGTTCAACTCTACTGTAAATTATTTGTACTAGACTATAGAGCTAGTTCAACTCTAGTGCAAAATTATTTGTACTAGGCTATAGAGCTAGTTCAACTCTAGTGTAAAATTTTTTGAACTAGCTTATAGAGCTAGCTCAACTCTAGTGTAAAATTATTTGAACTAGCTTATAGAGCTAATTCAACTCTAGTGTAAAATTATTTGAACTAGCTTATAGAGCTAGTTC
>NW_025228763.1:6168-7753 GCF_018294505.1 Triticum aestivum
CTCCAGTGTAAAATTATTTGAACTAGACTATAGAGCTAGTTCAACTCTAGTGTAAAATTATTTGTACTAGACTATACAGCTAGTTCAACTCTAGTGCAAAATTATTTGTACTAGGCTATAGAGCTAGTTCAACTCTAGTGTAAAATTATTTGTACTAGGCTAGAGAGCTAGTTCAACTCTAGTGTAAAATTATTTGAACTAGCTTATAGAGCTAGTTCAACTCTAGTGTAAAATTATTTGAACTAGCTTATAGAGCTTGTTCAACTCTAGTGTAAAATAATTTGAACTAGCTTATAGAGCTAGTTCAACTCTCCTGTAAAATTATTTGTACAAGCTTATCGAGCTAGTTCAACTCAAGTGTAAAAGTATTTGAACTAGCTTATAGAGCTTGTTCCACTCTAGTGTAAAATTATTTGAACCAGCTTACAGAGCTAGTTCAACTCTAGTGTAAAAGTATTTGTACTAGGCTATAGAGCTAGTTCAACTCTAGTATAAAATTATTTGAACTAGCCTATAGAGCTAGTTCAATTCTACTGTAAATTATTTGTACTAGACTATCGAGCTAGTCAACTCTAGTGTAAAATTATTTGTACAAGCTTATAGAGCTAGTTCAACTCTAGTGTAAAATTATTTATACTAGGCTATAGAGCTAGTTCAACTCTAGTGTAAAATTATTTCAACTAGCTTATAGAGCTAGTTGAACTCTAGTGTAAAATTATTTTTGCAAGCTTATAGAGCTAGTTCAACTCTAGTGTAAAATTATTTGAACTAGCTTATAGAGCTAGTTCAACTCTAGTGCAAAATTATTTGTACTAGACTATAGCGCTAGTTCAACTCTAGTGTAAAATTATTTGAACTAGGCTATAGAGCTAGTTCAACTCTAGTGTAAAATTATTTGTACTAGGCTATAGAGCTAGTTCAACTCTAGTGTAAAATTATTTGAACTAGCTTATAGAGCTAGCTCAACTCTAGTGTAAAATTATTTGAACTAGCTTATAGAGCTAATTCAACTCTAGTGTAAAATTTTTGAACTAGCTTATAGAGCTAGTTCAACTCTAGTGTAAAATTATTTGTACTAGACTATAGAGCTAGTCAACTCTAGTGTAAAATTATTTGTACAAGCTTATAGAGCTAGTTCAACTCTAGTATAAAATTATTTGTACTAGGCTATAGAGCGAGCTCAACTCTAGTGTAAAATTATTTGAACTAGCTTATAGAGCTAGTTGAAATCTAGTGTAAAATTATTTGAGCAAGCTTATAGAGCTAGTTGAACTCTAGTGTAAAATTATTTGTGCAAGCTTATAGAGCTAGTTCATCTCCGGTGTAAAATTATTTGAACTAGACTATAGAGCTAGTTCAACTCTAGTGTAAAATTATTTGTACTAGACTATAGAGCTAGTTCAACTCTAGTGTAAAATTATTTGTACTAGGCTATAGAGCTAGTTCAACTCTAGTGTAAAATTATTTCAACTAGCTTATAGAGCTAGTTGAACTCTAGTGTAAAATTATTTATACTAGGCTATAGAGCTCGTTCCACTCTAGTGTAAAATTATTTGTACAAGCTTATGGAGCTAGTTCAACTCTA
>NW_025228763.1:8355-10513 GCF_018294505.1 Triticum aestivum
ACTCTAGTGTAAAATTATTTGAACTAGCTTATAGAGCTAGTTCGACTCTAGTGCAAAATTATTTGAACTAGCTTATAGAGCTAGTTCGACTCTAGTGCAAAATTATTTGTACTAGACTATAGAGCTAGTTCAACTCTAGTGTAAAATTATTTGTACAAGCTTATAGAGCTAGTTCAACTCTAGTGTAAAATTATTTATACTAGGCTATAGAGCTAGTTCAACTCTAGTGTAAAATTATCTATACTAGACTATAGAGCTCGTTCCACTCTAGTGTAAAATTATTTGTACAAGCTTATGGAGCTAGTTCAACTCTAGTGTAAAATTATTTGTACTAGGCTATAGAGCTAGTTAAACTCTAATGTAAAATTATTTGAACTAGCTAATAGAGCTAGTTCGACTAAAGTGTAAAATTGTTTTTACAAGCTTATAGAGCTAGTTCAACTCTAGTGTATGTTTATTTGAACTAGGCTATAGAGCTAGTTCAACTCTAGTGTAAAATTATTTGTACAAGCTTAAAGAGCTAGTTCAACTCTAGTGTAAAATTATTTGAACTAGCTTATAGAGCCAGTTCAACTCTAGTCTAAAATGATATCTACAAGCTTATAGAGCTAGTTCAACTCTAGTGTAAAATTATTTGAACTAGGCTGTAGAGCTAGTTCAACTCTAGTGTAAAATTATTTGAACTAGCTTATAGAGCTAGTTCAACTATAGTGTAAAATTATTTGAACTATCTTATAGAGCTAGTTCAACTCTAGTGTAAAATAATTTCAACTAGCTTATAGAGCTAGTTCAACACTCCTGTAAAATTATTTGTACAAGCTTATTGAGCTAGTTCAACTCAAGTGTAAAAGTATTTGAACTAGCTTATAGAGCTTCTTCAACTCTAGTGTAAAATTATTCGAACCAGGTTACAGAGCTAGTTCAACTCTAGTGTAAAAGTATTTGTACTAGGCTATAGAGCTAGTTCAACTCTAGTATAAAATTATTTGAACTAGCCTATAGAGCTAGTTCAATTCTACTGTAAATTATTTGTACTAGACTATCGAGCTAGTCAACTCTAGTGTAAAATTATTTGTACAAGCTTATAGAGCTAGTTCAACTCTAGTGTAAAATTATTTATACTAGGCTATAGAGCTAGTTCAACTGTAGTGTAAAATTATTTCAACTAGCTTATAGAGCTAGTTGAACTCTAGTGTAAAATTATTTTTGCAAGCTTATAGAGCTAGTTCAACTCTAGTGTAAAATTATCTAAACTAGCTTATAGAGCTAGTTCAACTCTAGTGCAAAATTATTTGTACTAGACTATAGAGCTAGTTCAACTCTAGTGTAAAATTATTTATACAAGCTTATAAAGCTAGTTCAACTCTAGTGTAAAATTATTTGTACTAGTCTATAGAGCTAGTTCAACTCTAGTGTAACATTATTTGAACTAGCTTATAGAGCTAGCTCAACTCTAGTGTAAAATTATTTGAACTAGCTTATAGAGCTAGTTCAACTCTAGTGTAAAATTATTTGAACTAGCTTATAGAGCTAGTTCAACTCTCCTGTAAAATTATTTGTACAAGCTTATTGAGCTAGTTCAACTCAAGTGTAAAAGTATTTGAACTAGCTTATAGAGCTTGTTCAACTCTAGTGTGAAATTATTTGAACCAGCTTACAGAGCTAGTTCAACTCTAGTGTAAAAGTATTTGTACTAGGCTATAGAGCTAATTCAACTCTAGTGTAAAATTATTTGAACTAGCTTATAGAGCTAGTTCAATTCTACTGTAAATTATTTGTACTAGACTATCGAGCTAGTCAACTCTAGTGTAAAATTATTTGTACAAACTTATAGAGCTAGTTCAACTCTAGTGTAAAATTATTTATACTAGGCTATAGATCTAGTTCAACTCTAGTGTAAAATTATTTCAACTAGCTTACAGAGCTAGTTGAACTCTAGTGTAAAATTATTTGTGCAAGCTTATAGAGCTAGTTCAACTCTAGTGTAAAATTATTGTACTAGCTTATAGAGCTAGTTCAACTCTAGTGTAAAATTAATTGTACTAGGCTATAGAGCTAGTTCAACTCTAGTGTAAAATTATTTGAACTAGCCTATAGAGCTAGTTCAATTCTACTGTAAATTATTTGTACTAGACTATCGAGCTAGTCAACTCTAGTG
>NW_025228763.1:11347-11627 GCF_018294505.1 Triticum aestivum
CAACTCTAGTATAAAATTATTTCTACTAAGCTATAGAGCTAGCTCAACTCTAGCGTAAAATTATTTGAACTAGCTTATAGAGCTAGTTGAAATCTAGTGTAAAATTATTTGAGCAAGCTTATAGAGCTAGTTGAACTCTAGTGTAAAATTATTTGTGCAAGCTTATAGAGCTAGTTCAACTCCAGTGTAAAATTATTTGAACTAGACTATAGAGCTAGTTCAACTCTAGTGTAAAATTATTTGTACTAGACTATAGAGCTAGTTCAACTCTAGTGTAAAA
>NW_025228763.1:12255-13197 GCF_018294505.1 Triticum aestivum
TAAAATTATTTGAACTAGCTTATAGAGCCAATTCAACTCTAGTCTAAAATGATTTGTGCAAGCTTATAGAGCTGGTTCAACTCCAGTGTAAAATTATTTGAACTAGACTATAGAGCTAGTTCAACTCTAGTGTAAAATTATTTGTACTAGACTATAGAGCTAGTTCAACTCTAGTGTAAAATTATTTGTACTAGGCTATAGAGCTAGTTCAACTCTAGTGTAAAATTATTTGAACTAGGCTATAGAGCTCGTTCAACTCTAGTGTAAAATTATTTGAACTAGCTTATAGAGCTAGTTCAACTCTAGTGTAAAATTATTTGAACTAGCTTATAGAGCTAGTTCAACTCTAGTGTAAAATTATTTATACTAGACTATAGAGCTCGTTCCACTCTAGTGTAAAATTATTTGTACAAGCTTATAGAGCTAGTTCAACTCTAGTGTAAAATTATTTTTACTAGGGTATAGAGCTAGTTCAACTCTAATGTAAAATTATTTGAACTAGCTAATAGAGCTAGTTCGACTAATGTGTAAAATTGTTTTTACAAGCTTATAGAGCTAGTTCAACTCTAGTGTAAAATTATTTGTACTAGGCTATAGAGCTAGTTAAACTCTAATGTAAAATTATTTGAACTAGCTAATAGAGCTAGTTCGACTCTAGTGTATGTTTATTTGAACTAGGCTATAGAGCTAGTTCAACTCTAGTGTAAAATTATTTGTACAAGCTTATAGAGCTAGTTCAACTCTAGTGTATGTTTATTTGAACTAGGCTATAGAGCTAGTTCAACTCTAGTGTAAAATTATTTGTACAAGCTTATAGAGCTAGTTCAAATCTAGTGTAAAATTATTTGAATTAGCTTATAGAGCTAGTTCAACTCTAGTGTAAAACTATTGGAACTAGCTTATAGAGCTAGTTAAACCCTAGTGTAAAATTATTTGTACTTG
>NW_025228763.1:16536-17709 GCF_018294505.1 Triticum aestivum
TTATTTGTACTAGGCTATAGAGCTAGTTCAACTCTAGTGTAAAATTATTTGAACTAGCTTATAGAGCTAGTTCAACTCTAGTGTAAAATTATTTGAACTAGCTTATAGAGCTAGTTCAACTCTATTGCAAAATTATTTGAACTAGCTTATAGAGCTAGTTCGACTCTAGTGTAAAACTGTTTGTACAAGCTTATAGAGCTAGTTCAACTCTAGTGTAAGATTATTTGAACTAGGCTATAGAGCTAGTTGAACTCTAGTGTAAAATTATTTGAACCAGCTTACAGAGCTAGTTCAACTCTAGTGTAAAAGTATTCGTACTAGGCTATAGAGCTAGTTCAACTCTAGTGTAAAATTATTTGAACTAGCCTATAGAGCTAGTTCAATTCTACTGTAAATTATTTGTACTAGACTATCGAGCTAGTCAACTCTAGTGTAAAATTATTTGTACAAGCTTATAGAGCTAGTTCAACTCTAGTGTAAAATTATTTATACTAGGCTATAGAGCTAGTTCAACTCTAGTGTAAAATTATTTCAACTAGCTTATAGAGCTAGTTGAACTCTAGTGTAAAATTATTTTTGAAAGCTTATAGAGCTAGTTCAACTCTAGTGTAAAATTATTTGAACTAGCTTATAGAGCTAGTTCAACTCTAGTGTAAAATTATTTGAACTAGCTTATAGAGCTAGTTCAACTCTAGTGTAAAATTATTTGAACTAGCTTATAGAGCTAGTTCAACTCTAGTGTAAAATTATTTGTACAAGCTTATACAGCTAGTTTAACTCTAGTGTAAAATTATTTGTACTAGGCTATAGAGCTAGTTCAACTCTAGTGTAAAATTATTTGAACTAGCTTATAGAGCTAGTTCAACTCTAGTGTGAAATTATTTGAACCAGCTTATAGAGCTAGTTCAACTCTAGTGTAACAGTATTTGAACTAGGCTATAGAGCTAGTTCGACTCTAGTGTAAAATTATTTGAACTAGCCTATAGAGCTAGTTCAATTCTACTATAAATTATTTGTACTAGACTATCGAGCTAGTCAACTCTAGTGTAAAATTATTTGTACAAGCTTATAGAGCTAGTTCAACTCTAGTGTAAAATTATTTATACTAGGCTATAGAGCTAGTTCAACTCTAGTGTAAAATTATTTCAACTAGCTTATAGAGCTAGTTGAACT
>NW_025228763.1:18205-18755 GCF_018294505.1 Triticum aestivum
TTATTTGTACTAGATTATAGAGCTAGTTCAACTCTAGTGTAAAATTATTATACAAGCTTATAGAGCTAGTTCAACTCTAGTGTAAAATTATTTGAACTAGCTTATAGAGCTAGTTCAACTCTAGTGCAAAATTATTTGTACTAGATTATAGAGCTAGTTCAACTCTAGTGTTAAATTATTATACAAGCTTATAGAGCTAGTTCAACTCTAGTGTAAAATTATTTGTACTAGCCTATAGAGCTAGTTCAACTCTAGTGTAACATTATTTGAACTAGCTTATAGAGCTAGCTCAACTCTAGTGTAAAATTATTTGAACTAGCTTATTAGCTAGTTCAACTCTGTTGTAAAATTATTTGAACTAGCTTATAGAGCTAGTTCGACTCTAGTGTAAAATTGTTTGTACAAGCTTATAGAGCTAGTTCAACTCTAGTGTAAGATTATTTGGACTAGGCTATAGAGCTTGTTCGACTCTAGTGTAAAATTATTTGTACAAGCTTATAGAGCTAGTTCAACTCTAGTGTAAAATTATTTGTACTTGGCTATATAGCTA
>NW_025228763.1:20036-20953 GCF_018294505.1 Triticum aestivum
TATAGAGCTAGTTCAACTCTAGTGTAAAATTATTTGTACTAGGCTATAGAGCTAGTTCAACTCTAGTGTAAAATTATTTGAACTAGCTTATAGAGCTAGTTCAACTCTAGTGTAAAATTATTTGAACTAGCTTATAGAGCTAGTTCAACTGTAGTGTAAAATTATTTGAACTAGCTTATAGAGCTAGTTGAACTCTAGTTTAAAATTATTTGTGCAAGTTTATAGAGCTAGTTCAACTCTGGTGTAAAATTATTTGAACTAGCTTATAGAGCTAGTTCAACTCTAGTGTAAAATTATTTGAACTAGCTTATAGAGCTAGTTCAACTCTAGTGTAAAATTATTTGTACAAGCTTATACAGCTAGTTCAACTCTAGTGTAAACTTATCTGTACTAGGCTATAGAGCTAGTTCGACCCTAGTGTAAAATTATTTGTACAAGCTTATAGAGCTAGTTCAACTCTAGTGTAAAATTATTTGTACTTGGCTATATAGCTAGTTAAACTCTAATGTAAAATTATTTGAACTAGCTAATAGAGCTAGTTCGACTCTAGTGTAAAATTGTTTGTACAAGCTTATAGAGCTAGTTCAACTCTAGTGTAAGATTATTTGAACTAGGCTATAGAGCTAGTTTAAATCTAGTGTAAAAGTATTTGTACAAGCTTATAGAGCTAGTTCAACTCTAGTGTAAAATTATTTATACTAGGCTATAGAGCTAGTTCAACTCTAGTGTAAAATTATTTCAACTAGCTTATAGAGCTAGTTGAACTCTAGTGTAAAATTATTTTTGCAAGCTTATAGAGCTAGTTCAACTCTAGTGTAAAATTATTTGAACTAGCTTATAGAGCTAGTTCAACTCTAGTGCAAAATTATTTGTACTAGACTATAGCGCTAGTTCAACTCTAGTGTAAAATTATTTAT
>NW_025228763.1:21592-22704 GCF_018294505.1 Triticum aestivum
TATAGAGCTAGTTCAACTCTAGTGTAAAATTATTTGAACTAGCTTATAGAGCTAGTTCAACTCTAGTGTAAAATTATTTGTACAAGCTTATAGAGCTAGTTCAACTCTAGTGTAAAATTATTTGTACTAGGCTATAGAGCTAGTTCAACTCTAGTGTAAAATTATTTGAACTAGCTTATAGAGCTAGTTCAACTCTAGTGTAAAATTATTTGAACTAGCTTATATAGCTAGTTCAACTCTAGTGTAAAATTATTTGAACTAGCTTATAGAGCTAGTTCGACACTAGTGTAAAATTGTTTGTACAAGCTTATAGAGCTAGTTCCACTCTAGTGTAAGATTATTTGAACTAGGCTATAGAGCTAGTTCAACTCTAGTGTAAAATTATTTGAACCAGCTTACAGAGCTAGTTCAACTCTAGTGTAAAAGTATTTGTACTAGGCTATAGAGCTAGTTCAACTCTAGTGTAAAATTATTTGAACTAGCCTATAGAGCTAGTTCAATTCTACTGTAAATTCTTTGTACTAGACTATCGAGCTAGTCAACTCTAGATTAAAATTATTTGTACAAGCTTATAGAGCTAGTTCAACTCTAGTGTAAAATTATTTATACTAGGCTATAGAGCTAGTTCAACTCTAGTGTAAAATTATTTCAACTAGCTTATAGAGCTAGTTGAACTCTAGTGTAAAATTATTTTTGCAAGCTTATAGAGCTAGTTCAACTCTAGTGTAAAATTATTTGAACTAGCTTATAGAGCTAGTTCAACTCTAGTGTAAGATTATTTGGACTAGGCTATAGAGCTTGTTCGACTCTAGTGTAAAATTATTTGTACAAGCTTATAGAGCTAGTTCAACTCTAGTGTAAAATTATTTGTACTTGGCTATATAGCTAGTTAAACTCTAATGTAAAATTATTTGAACTAGCTAATAGAGCTAGTTCGACTCTAGTGTAAAATTGTTTGTACAAGCTTATAGAGCTAGTTCAACTCTAGTGTAAGATTATTTGAACTAGGCTATAGAGCTAGTTCAAATCTAGTGTAAAAGTATTTGTACAAGCTTATAGAGCTAGTTCGACTCTAGTGTAAAATTATTTGAACTAGCTTATAGAGCTAGTTC
>NW_025228763.1:22714-24567 GCF_018294505.1 Triticum aestivum
TTATTTGTACTAGATTATAGAGCTAGTTCAACTCTAGTGTAAAATTATTATACAAGCTTATAGAGCTAGTTCAACTCTAGTGTAAAATTATTTGAACTAGCTTATAGAGCTAGTTCAACTCTAGTGCAAAATTATTTGTACTAGATTATAGAGCTAGTTCAACTCTAGTGTTAAATTATTATACAAGCTTATAGAGCTAGTTCAACTCTAGTGTAAAATTATTTGTACTAGCCTATAGAGCTAGTTCAACTCTAGTGTAACATTATTTGAACTAGCTTATAGAGCTAGCTCAACTCTAGTGTAAAATTATTTGAACTAGCTTATTAGCTAGTTCAACTCTGTTGTAAAATTATTTGAACTAGCTTATAGAGCTAGTTCGACTCTAGTGTAAAATTGTTTGTACAAGCTTATAGAGCTAGTTCAACTCTAGTGTAAGATTATTTGGACTAGGCTATAGAGCTTGTTCGACTCTAGTGTAAAATTATTTGTACAAGCTTATAGAGCTAGTTCAACTCTAGTGTAAAATTATTTGTACTTGGCTATATAGCTAGTTAAACTCTAATGTAAAATTATTTGAACTAGCTAATAGAGCTAGTTCGACTCTAGTGTAAAATTGTTTGTACAAGCTTATAGAGCTAGTTCAACTCTAGTGTAAGATTATTTGAACTAGGCTATAGAGCTAGTTCAAATCTAGTGTAAAAGTATTTGTACAAGCTTATAGAGCTAGTTCGACTCTAGTGTAAAATTATTTGAACTAGCTTATAGAGCTAGTTCGACTCTAGTGTAAAATTATTTGTGCAAGTTTATAGAGCTAGTTCAACTCTGGTGTAAAATTATTTGAACTAGCTTATAGAGCTAGTTCAACTCTAGTGTAAAATTATTTGAACTAGCTTATAGAGCTAGTTCAACTCTAGTGTAAAATTATTTGTACTAGGCTATAGAGCTAGTTCAACTCTAGTGTAAAATTATTTGTACTAGGCTATAGAGCTAGTTCAACTCTAGTGTAAAATTATTTGAACTAGCTTATAGAGCTAGTTCAACTCTAGTGTAAAATTATTTGAACTAGCTTATAGAGCTAGTTCAACTGTAGTGTAAAATTATTTGAACTAGCTTATAGAGCTAGTTGAACTCTAGTTTAAAATTATTTGTGCAAGTTTATAGAGCTAGTTCAACTCTGGTGTAAAATTATTTGAACTAGCTTATAGAGCTAGTTCAACTCTAGTGTAAAATTATTTGAACTAGCTTATAGAGCTAGTTCAACTCTAGTGTAAAATTATTTGTACAAGCTTATACAGCTAGTTCAACTCTAGTGTAAACTTATCTGTACTAGGCTATAGAGCTAGTTCGACCCTAGTGTAAAATTATTTGTACAAGCTTATAGAGCTAGTTCAACTCTAGTGTAAAATTATTTGTACTTGGCTATATAGCTAGTTAAACTCTAATGTAAAATTATTTGAACTAGCTAATAGAGCTAGTTCGACTCTAGTGTAAAATTGTTTGTACAAGCTTATAGAGCTAGTTCAACTCTAGTGTAAGATTATTTGAACTAGGCTATAGAGCTAGTTTAAATCTAGTGTAAAAGTATTTGTACAAGCTTATAGAGCTAGTTCAACTCTAGTGTAAAATTATTTATACTAGGCTATAGAGCTAGTTCAACTCTAGTGTAAAATTATTTCAACTAGCTTATAGAGCTAGTTGAACTCTAGTGTAAAATTATTTTTGCAAGCTTATAGAGCTAGTTCAACTCTAGTGTAAAATTATTTGAACTAGCTTATAGAGCTAGTTCAACTCTAGTGCAAAATTATTTGTACTAGACTATAGCGCTAGTTCAACTCTAGTGTAAAATTATTTAT
>NW_025228763.1:25265-27246 GCF_018294505.1 Triticum aestivum
TATAGAGCTAGTTCAACTCTAGTGTAAAATTATTTGTACTAGGCTATAGAGCTAGTTCAACTCTAGTGTAAAATTATTTGAACTAGCTTATAGAGCTAGTTCAACTCTAGTGTAAAATTATTTGAACTAGCTTATAGAGCTAGTTCAACTGTAGTGTAAAATTATTTGAACTAGCTTATAGAGCTAGTTGAACTCTAGTTTAAAATTATTTGTGCAAGTTTATAGAGCTAGTTCAACTCTGGTGTAAAATTATTTGAACTAGCTTATAGAGCTAGTTCAACTCTAGTGTAAAATTATTTGAACTAGCTTATAGAGCTAGTTCAACTCTAGTGTAAAATTATTTGTACAAGCTTATACAGCTAGTTCAACTCTAGTGTAAACTTATCTGTACTAGGCTATAGAGCTAGTTCGACCCTAGTGTAAAATTATTTGTACAAGCTTATAGAGCTAGTTCAACTCTAGTGTAAAATTATTTGTACTAGGCTATACAGGTAGTTCAACTCTAGTGTAAAATTATTTGAACTAGCTTATAGAGTTAGTTCAACTCTCCTGTAAAATTATTTGTACAAGCTTATAGAGCTAGTTCAACTCAAGTGTGAAAGTACTTGAACTAGCTTATAGAGCTTGTTCAACTCTTGTGTAAAATTATTTGAACTAGCTTATAGAGCTAGTTCAACTCTAGTGTAAATTTATTTGTACTAGTCTATAGAGCTAGTTCAACTCTAGTGTAAAACTATTTGAACTAGCTTATAGAGCTAGTTCAATTCTACTGTAAAATTATTTGTACTAGACTATAGAGCTAGTCAACTCTAGTGTAAAATTATTCGTACAAGCTTATAGAGCTAGTTCAACTCTAGTGTAAAATTATTTGTACTAGGCTATAGAGCTAGTTCAACTCTAGTGTAAAATTATTTGAACTAGCATATAGAGCTACTTGAACTCTAGTGTAAAATTATTTGTGCAAGTTTATAGAGCTAGTTCAACTCTGGTGTAAAATTATTTGAACTAGCTTATAGAGCTAGTTCAACTCTAGTGTAAAATTATTTGAACTAGCTTATAGAGCTAGTTCAACTCTAGTGTAAAATTATTTGTACAAGCTTATAGAGCTAGTTCAACTCTAGTGAAAAATTATTTGTACTAGGCTATAGAGCTAGTTCAACTCTAGTGTAAAATTATTTGAACTAGCTTATAGAGCTAGTTCAACTCTAGTGTAAAATTATTTGAACTAGCTTATATAGCTAGTTCAACTCTAGTGTAAAATTATTTGAACTAGCTTATAGAGCTAGTTCGACACTAGTGTAAAATTGTTGGTACAAGCTTATAGAGCTAGTTCCACTCTAGTGTAAGATTATTTGAACTAGGCTATAGAGCTAGTTCAACTCTAGTGTAAAATTATTTGAACCAGCTTACAGAGCTAGTTCAACTCTAGTGTAAAAGTATTTGTACTAGGCAATAGAGCTAGTTCAACTCTAGTGAAAAATTATTTGTACTAGACTATCGAGCTAGTCAACTCTAGTGTAAAATTATTTGTGCAAGCTTATAGAGCTAGTTAAACTCTAGTGTAAAATTATTTATACTAGGCTATAGAGCTAGTTCAACTCTAGTGTAAAATTATTTCAACTAGCTTATAGAGCTAGGTTAACTCTAGTGTAAAATTATTTTTGCAAGCTTATAGAGCTAGTTCAACTCTAGTGTAAAATTATTTGAACTAGCTTATAGAGCTAGTTCAACTCTAGTGCAAAATTATTTGTACTAGACTATAGAGCTAGTTCAACTCTAGTGTAAAATTATTTATACAAGCTTATAGAGCTAGTTCAACTCTAGTGTAAAATTATTTGTACTAGTCTATAGAGCTAGTTCAACTCTAGTGTAACATTATTTGAACTAGCTTATAGAGCTAGCTCAACTCTAGTGTAAAATTATTTGAACTAGCTTATAGAGCTAGTTCAACTCTAGTGTAAAATTATTTGAACTAGCTTAT
>NW_025228763.1:28921-30913 GCF_018294505.1 Triticum aestivum
AATTATTTGGACTAGCTTATAGAGCTAGTTCAACTCTAGTGTAAAATTATTTGTACCAGCTTATAGAGCTAGTTCATCTCTAGTGTAAAATTATTTGTACTAGGCTATAGAGCTAGTTCAACTCTAGTGTAAAATTATTTGAACTAGCTTATAGAGCTAGTTCAACTCTAGTGTAAAATTATTTGTACAAGCTTATAGAGCTAGTTCAACTCTAGTGAAAAATTATTTGAACTAGCTTATAGAGCTAGTTCAACTCTAGTGTAAAATTATTTGAACTAGCTTATAGAGGTAGTTGAACTCTAGTGTAAAATTATTTGAACTAGCTTATTAGCTAGTTCAACTCTGTTGTAAAATTATTTGAACTAGCTTATAGAGCTAGTTCGACTCTAGTGTAAAATTGTTTGTACAAGCTTATAGAGCTAGTTCAACTCTAGTGTAAGATTATTTGGACTAGGCTATAGAGCTTGTTCGACTCTAGTGTAAAACTATTTGTACAAGCTTATAGAGCTAGTTCAACTCTAGTGTAAAATTATTTGTACTTGGCTATATAGCTAGTTAAACTCTAATGTAAAATTATTTGAACTAGCTAATAAAGCTAGTTCGACTCTAGTGTAAAATTGTTTGTACAAGCTTATGGAGCTAGTTCAACTCTAGTGTAAGATTATTTGAACTAGGCTATAGAGCTAGTTCAAATCTAGTGTAAAAGTATTTGTACAAGCTTATAGAGCTAGTTCGACTCTAGTGTAAAATTATTTGAACTAGCTTATAGAGCTAGTTCAACTCTAGTGTAAAATTATTTGTACTAGGCTATACAGGTAGTTCAACTCTAGTGTAAAATTATTTGAACTAGCTTATAGAGTTAGTTCAACTCTCCTGTAAAATTATTTGTACAAGCTTAAAGAGCTAGTTCAACTCAAGTGTGAAAGTACTTGAACTAGCTTATAGAGCTTGTTCAACTCTAGTGTAAAATTATTTGAACTAGCTTATAGAGCTAGTTCAACTCTAGTGTAAATTTATTTGTACTAGTCTATAGAGCTAGTTCAACTCTAGTGTAAAACTATTTGAACTAGCTTATAGAGCTAGTTCAATTTTACTGTAAAATTATTTGTACTAGACTATAGAGCTAGTCAACTCTAGTGTAAAATTATTCGTACAAGCTTATAGAGCTAGTTCAACTCTAGTGTAAAATTATTTGTACTAGGCTATAGAGCTAGTTCAACTCTAGTGTAAAATTATTTGAACTAGCATATAGAGCTAGTTGAACTCTAGTGTAAAATTATTTGTGCAAGTTTATAGAGCTAGTTCAACTCTGGTGTAAAATTATTTGAACTAGATTATAGAGCTAGTTCAACTCTAGTGTAAAATTATTTGAACTAGCTTATAGAGCTAGTTCAACTCTAGTGTAAAATTATTTGTACAAGCTTATAGAGCTAGTTCAACTCTAGTGAAAAATTATTTGTACTAGGCTATAGAGCTAGTTCAACTCTAGTGTAAAATTATTTGGACTAGCTTATAGAGCTAGTTCAACTCTAGTGTAAAATTATTTGTACCAGCTTATAGAGCTAGTTCATCTCTAGTGTAAAATTATTGGTACTAGGCTATAGAGCTAGTTCAACTCTAGTGTAAAATTATTTGAACTAGCTTATAGAGCTAGTTCAACTCTAGTGTAAAATTATTTGAACTAGCTTATATAGCTAGTTCAACTCTAGTGTAAAATTATTTGAACTAGCTTATAGAGCTAGTTCGACACTAGTGTAAAATTGTTTGTACAAGCTTATAGAGCTAGTTCAACTCTAGTGTAAGATTATTTGAACTAGGCTATAGAGCTAGTTCAACTCTAGTGTAAAATTATTTGAACCAGCTTACAGAGCTAGTTCAACTCTAGTGTAAATGTATTTGTACTAGGCTATAGAGCTAATTCAACTCTAGTGTAAATTTATTTGAACTAGCCTATAGAGCTAGTTCAATTCTACTGTAAATTATTTGTACTAG
>NW_025228763.1:35797-37860 GCF_018294505.1 Triticum aestivum
GAGCTAGTTGAACTCTAGTGTAAAATTATTTGAACTAGCTTATTAGCTAGTTCAACTCTGTTGTAAAATTATTTGAACTAGCTTATAGAGCTAGTTCGACTCTAGTGTAAAATTGTTTGTACAAGCTTATAGAGCTAGTTCAACTCTAGTGTAAGATTATTTGGACTAGGCTATAGAGCTTGTTCGACTCTAGTGTAAAACTATTTGTACAAGCTTATAGAGCTAGTTCAACTCTAGTGTAAAATTATTTGTACTTGGCTATATAGCTAGTTAAACTCTAATGTAAAATTATTTGAACTAGCTAATAAAGCTAGTTCGACTCTAGTGTAAACTTGTTTGTACAAGCTTATAGAGCTAGTTCAACTCTAGTGTAAGATTATTTGAACTAGGCTATAGAGCTAGTTCAAATCTAGTGTAAAAGTATTTGTACAAGCTTATAGAGCTAGTTCGACTCTAGTGTAAAATTATTTGAACTAGCTTATAGAGCTAGTTCAACTCTAGTGTAAAATTATTTGTACTAGGCTATACAGGTAGTTCAACTCTAGTGTAAAATTATTTGAACTAGCTTATAGAGTTAGTTCAACTCTCCTGTAAAATTATTTGTACAAGCTTAAAGAGCTAGTTCAACTCAAGTGTGAAAGTACTTGAACTAGCTTATAGAGCTTGTTCAACTCTAGTGTAAAATTATTTGAACTAGCTTATAGAGCTAGTTCAACTCTAGTGTAAATTTATTTGTACTAGTCTATAGAGCTAGTTCAACTCTAGTGTAAAACTATTTGAACTAGCTTATAGAGCTAGTTCAATTTTACTGTAAAATTATTTGTACTAGACTATAGAGCTAGTCAACTCTAGTGTAAAATTATTCGTACAAGCTTATAGAGCTAGTTCAACTCTAGTGTAAAATTATTTGTACTAGGCTATAGAGCTAGTTCAACTCTAGTGTAAAATTATTTGAACTAGCATATAGAGCTAGTTGAACTCTAGTGTAAAATTATTTGTGCAAGTTTATAGAGCTAGTTCAACTCTGGTGTAAAATTATTTGAACTAGATTATAGAGCTAGTTCAACTCTAGTGTAAAATTATTTGAACTAGCTTATAGAGCTAGTTCAACTCTAGTGTAAAATTATTTGTACAAGATTATAGAGCTAGTTCAACTCTAGTGAAAAATTATTTGTACTAGGCTATAGAGCTAGTTCAACTCTAGTGTAAAATTATTTGAACTAGCTTATAGAGCTAGTTCAACTCTAGTGTAAAATTATTTGAACTAGCTTATATAGCTAGTTCAACTCTAGTGTAAAATTATTTGAACTAGCTTATAGAGCTAGTTCGACACTAGTGTAAAATTGTTTGTACAAGCTTATAGAGCTAGTTCCACTCTAGTGTAAGATTATTTGAACTAGGCTATAGAGCTAGTTCAACTCTAGTGTAAAATTATTTGAACCAGCTTACATAGCTAGTTCAACTCTAGTGTAAAAGTATTTGTACTAGGCTATAGAGCTAGTTCAACTCTAGTGTAAAATTATTTGAACTAGCCTATAGAGCTAGTTCAATTCTACTGTAAATTATTTGTACTAGACTATCGAGCTAGTCAACTCTAGTGTAAAATTATTTGTGCAAGCTTATAGAGCTAGTTAAACTCTAGTGTAAAATTATTTATACTAGGCTATAGAGCTAGTTCAACTCTAGTGTAAAATTATTTCAACTAGCTTATAGAGCTAGGTTAACTCTAGTGTAAAATTATTTTTGCAAGCTTATAGAGCTAGTTCAACTCTAGTGTAAAATTATTTGAACTAGCTTATAGAGCTAGTTCAACTCTAGTGCAAAATTATTTGTACTAGACTATAGAGCTAGTTCAACTCTAGTGTAAAATTATTTATACAAGCTTATAGAGCTAGTTCAACTCTAGTGTAAAATTATTTGTACTAGTCTATAGAGCTAGTTCAACTCTAGTGTAACATTATTTGAACTAGCTTATAGAGCTAGCTCAACTCTAGTGTAAAATTATTTGAACTAGCTTATAGAGCTAGTTCAACTCTAGTGTAAAATTATTTGAACTAGCTTAT
>NW_025228764.1:0-2422 GCF_018294505.1 Triticum aestivum
CATAGCATGTGCAAAAAAGTAGAAAGGGTCAAGGCAAAAAGTGGATACACTTCGTGTACCAACTGGACAATCTCTTTCGAAGTATCAGGGTTCCGGAAGAAAACTCATCTGTTACACCGGCAATTCAAAATTTTAATAACTAATTACAACTCCGGACGTTTTTTGCATTCAGCATGCACCATTCATAGCCAGGTCATCAACTTTCAGCCGTTTCCGACATAATTTTTGTTTTTCATGCATTTACTGATTTCTTTTGAGCTAAATGGCCCTGAAATTGAAAAGCTCTACAAATGAACTATGAAAAGATTGAAACTTCGCATGGTATCATCATTTCACCCGCATAGCATGTGCAAAAAAGTAGAGAGGGTCATGGAAAAACTGGATGCACTTCGTGTGCAAACTAGACAATCTGTTTCGAAGAATCAGGGTTTCGGACGAAAACTCATCTGTTACACCGGCAATTCAAAATTTTAATAACTTATTACAATTCCGGACGTTTTTTGCATCCAGCATGCAACATTCAAAGCCGCGTCATCAACTTTCAACCCTTTGTGACAAAATTTGCTATTTTTAATGCATTTTTTGATTTGTTTTGAGCTAAATGGCCCTGAAATTGAAAAGCTCTACAAATATACTCTGAAAAAGTAGAGAGGGTCATGGCAAAAACGGGATGCATTTCGTGTACAAACTGGACAATCTCTTTCGAAGTATCAGGGTTTCGGACGAAAACATTCTGTTAGACCGGCATTTCAAAATTTTAATAACTAATTACAACTCCGAACGTTTTTTGCATCCAGCATGCAACATTCAAAGCCACGTCATCAACTTTCAACCCTTTCTGACATAATTTGCTATTTTTCGTGCATTTATTGATTTGTTTTGAGCTAAATGCCCCTGAAATTGAAAAGCTCTACGAATGAACTCTTAAAAGGTTGAAACTTGGCATGGTATCATCATTTCACCCGCATAGCATGTGCAAAAAAGTAGAGAGGGTCACGGCAAAAACTGGATGCACTTCGTGTACAAACTGGACAATCTCTTTCGAAGTATCAGGGTTCCGGACGAAAACTCATCTGTTACACCGGCAATTCAAAACTTTAATAACTTATTACAACTCTGGACGTTTTTTGCATTCAGCATGCACCATTCAAAGCCACGTCATCAACTTTCAAGCCTTTGTGACATAATTTGCTATTTTTATAGCATTTACTGATTTGTTTTGAGCTAAATGGCCCTGCAATTGAAAAGCTCTACAAATGAACTCTGAAAAGGTTGAAACTTGGCATGGTATCATCATTTCACCCGCATAGCATGTGCAAAAAAGTAGAAAGGGTCAAGGCAAAAAGTGGATACACTTCGTGTACCAACTGGACAATCTCTTTCGAAGTATCAGGGTTCCGGAAGAAAACTCATCTGTTACACTGGCAATTCAAAATTTTAATAACTTATTACAACTCCGGACGTTTTTTGCATTCAGCATGCACCATTCATAGCCAGGTCATCAACTTTCAGCCGTTTCCGACATAATTTTTGTTTTTCATGCATTTACTGATTTCTTTTGAGCTAAATGGCCCTGAAATTGAAAAGCTCTACAAATGAACTAGGAAAATATTGAAACTTCGCATGGTATCATCATTTCACCCGCATAGCATGTGCAAAAAAGTAGAGAGGGTCATGGAAAAACTGGATGCACTTCGTGTGCAAACTAGACAATCTGTTTCGAAGAATCAGGGTTTCGGACGAGAACTCATCTGTTACACCGGCAATTCAAAATTTTAATAACTTATTACAATTCCGGACGTTTTTTGCATCCAGCATGCAACATTCAAAGCCACGTCATCAACTTTCAACCCTTTGTGACAAAATTTGCTATTTTTCATGCATTTTTTGATTTGTTTTGAGCTAAATGTCCCCGAAATTGAAAAGCTCTACAAATATACTCTGAAAAAGTAGAGAGGGTCATGGCAAAAACGGGATGCACTTCGTGTACAAACTGGACAATATCTTTCGAAGTATCAGGGTTTCAGACGAAAACATTCTGTTAGACCGGCATTTCAAAATTTTAATAACTAATTACAACTCCGAACGTTTTTTGCATCCAGCATGCAACATTCAAAGCCACGTCATCAACTTTCAACCCTTTCTGACATAATTTGCTATTTTTCATGCATTTATTGATTTGTTTTGAGCTAAATGCCCCTGAAATTGAAAAGCTCTACGAATGAACTCTTAAAAGGTTGAAACTTGGCATGGTATCATCATTTCACCCGCATAGCATGTGCAAAAAAGTAGAGAGGGTCACGGCAAAAACTGGATGCACTTCGTGTACAAACTGGACAATCTCTTTCGAAGTATCAGGGTTCCGGACGAAAACTCATCTGTTACACCGGCAATTCAAAATTTTAATAACTTATTACAACTC
>NW_025228764.1:3134-4140 GCF_018294505.1 Triticum aestivum
AAAACTGGATGCACTTCGTGTACAAACTGGACAATCTCTTTCGAAGTATCAGGGTTTCGGACGGAAACAAATCTGTTACACCGGCAATTCGAAATTTTAATAACTTATTACAACTCTGGACGTTTTCTGCATTCAGCATGCACCATTCAAAGCCACGTCATCAACTTTCAACCGTTTGTGACATAATTTGCTATTTTTAATGCATTTACTGATTTGTTTTGAGCTAAATGGCCCTGCAATTGAAAAGCTCTACAAATGAACTCTGAAAAGGTTGAAACTTGGCATGGTATCATCATTTCACCCGCATAGCATGTGCAAAAAAGTAGAAAGGGTCAAGGCAATAACTAGATACACTTCGTGTACCAACTGGACAATCTCTTCCGAAGTATCAGGGTTTCGGAAGAAAACTCATCTGTTACACAGGCAATTCAAAATTTTAATAACTTATTACAACTCCGGACGTTTTTTGCATTCAGCATGCACCATTCATAGCCTGGTCATCAACTTTCAACCGTTTTCGACATAATTTGTTGTTTTTCATGCATTTACTGATTTCTTTTGAGCTAAATGGCCCTGAAATTGAAAAGCTCTACAAATGAACTCTGAAAAGATTGAAACTTGGCATGGTATCATCATTTCACCCGCATAGCATGTGCAAAAAAGTAGAGAGGGTCACGACAAAGACTGGATGCACTTCGTGCACAAACAAGACAATCTCTTGCGAAGTATCAGGGTTTCGGACGAAAACTCATCTGTTACACCGGCAATTCAAAATTTTAATAACTTATTACAACTCCGGACGTTTTTTGCATCCAGCATGCAACATTCAAAGCCACGTCATCAACTTTCAACCCTTTGTGACATAATTTTCTATTTTTAATGCATTTACTGATTTGTTTTGAGCTAAATGGCCCTGGAATTGAAAAGCTCTACAAATGAACTCTGAAAAGGTTGAAACTTGGCATGGCATCATCAGTTCGCTCGCATAGCATGTGCATAAAAGTAG
>NW_025228764.1:4473-15944 GCF_018294505.1 Triticum aestivum
TCTCTTTCGAAGTATCCGGGTTCCAGACGAAAACTCATCTGTTACACCGGCAATTCAAAATTTTAATAACTTATTACAACTCTGGACGTTTTTCGCATTCAGCATGCACCATTCAAAGCCACATCATCAACTTTCAACCCTTGGTGACATAATTTGCTATTTTTAATGCATTCACTGATTTGTTTTGAGCTAAATGGCCCTGCAATTGAAAAGCTCTACAAATGAACTCTGAAAAGGTTGAAACTTGGCAGGGTATCATCATTTCACCCGCATAGCATGTGCAAAAAAGTAGAGAGGGTCACCGCAAAAACTGGATGCACTTCGTGTGCAAACTGGACAATCTCTTTTGAAGTATTAGGGTTTCAGACGAAAACTCATCTGTTACACCGACAATTCAAAATTTTAATAACTTATTACAACTCCGGATGTTTTTTGCATCCAACATGCAACATTCAAAGCCACGTCATCAACTTTCAACCCTTTGTGACATAATTTGCTATTTTTAATGCATTTACTGATTTATTTTGAGCTAAATGGCCCTAAAATTGAAAAGCTCTATAAATGAACTCTGAAAAGGTTGAAATTTGGCATGGTATCATCATTTGACCCGCATAGCATGTGCAAAAAAGTAGAGAGGATCATGGCTAAAACTGGATGCACCTCGTGTACAAACTGGACAATCTCTTTTGAAGTATCAGGGTTTCGGACGAAAACTCATCTCTTAGACCGGCAATTCAAAATTTTAATAACTTATTACAACTCTGGATGTTTTTTGCATCCAGCATGCAACATTCAAAGCCACGTCATCAACTTTCAACCCTTTGTGACATAATTTGCTATTTTTAATGCATTTACTGATTTGTTTTGAGCTAAATGGCCCTGAAATTGAAAAGCTCGACAAATGAACTTTGAAAAGGTTGAAACTTGGATGGTGTCGTGGAATTGTCACGGCAGATGTCCTTGAGCTAGGACTTAGTCGTGGAGCCATCGCAACTAGGAAGCTTGAAGGGGTTATGCGGGATAAGGAACACGAGGGTTTATACTGGTTCGGCCCCTTACGGTGAAGGTAAAAGCCTACGTCCAGTTTTGGGTGATATTGATTAGGGTTATGATCGCCAGGAATTAAACAACTATCCCCGGCTCTCGATCAGATTGTTGTCGCCTTTAATCCGCTGCCGGGTCGTCCCTTTATATAAGGAGGCTGACGCCCAGCAGCCCTTAGAGTCCCGGCCGGCTTATAAGAGTATCCGGCTCGGACTCTAAACTATACTTGCCTTACGCTACAAGTTCTACGATAATAATAATTATAACTACGGGCCTTAAGCGATATCCGGGTCTCAGCCCATCTCCGGCCCATCGTCTTGAAACTTGGCTCCGGTCTTCTGGCAACAACCATATGAGTAACCTGGCCCCTCCTGGCGGGTGACTCTAAGGTCCATATCCTCAACATTAGGCCCCAGATTGATTTGAGCCAGCTCATGTCAATCTTCAACTCTTCTGACAGAAAAAATCTCCGGCTTACCATTCATATGAAGGCCATAACCCGGAGTGACGTCATCCTCTGGACTCCGGATAATCTGCCATGACGTCATCCTCCATTAAGTCCGTTTTTTACTCCGCCAGATCCGCAACGTATCTTTGCTTTACTGTCATTCCGAAAATCGAGGCGTCGTGGGGGGAGATAATCACGCCACGGTCTCCTTGAATCTCGCGCCCACTTATGACCTCGCCTTATAAATAGGCCGGCCCAACGGGTCCTTCTCACGCCCTCTTCTTCCTCCTCGCACCGTCGCTCCTCTGCCAGAGCTCCGCCACTGCCGCCGCCGTCGCGCCCCTGGTCTTCGTCAACCCGGCCGCTGCATCACCCTGACTCGGACCAGATAACGGCGGCGACTTCCGCTCTTCTCCAACTCCGGTGAGTCTCCTTTGCCCTGTCAGATAGATCTACCGTAGGGTTCGTCGTTGTTCTTCGCGTTCATCGCCATTGCCACAAACCTCAGTAGTTCTCATAGCCACTGTACTTAATCGATCTTTAACCTTGCATAGAGTTAGTGCGGTAGCTGTTTAAGCCTCATTTCAAGTACCAGTAGATCTCCTTCCACTGTATAGATGCCTCATTCGAGCTCAAGAACTTCCCTGCGTCCGCATTTTAGGTCTAGAAAATTTTCTTTGCTCCGACCATTTTGATCCGAAAAAGTTACGGTAGTATGCGAAAACCTGTTTTACCACACTTAGTAAAAACTGCAACCATTGAAACTTGGCGGCTTACATTTCCGGCTTAAAGAGAACCATGCTCTGTAGAATCCTCCGGCTTAACTGTAGTAAAGCCGTAAATAACCAATTTACTCTGAATCCCCCTGCGGCTTAAATAACCCACCGTATCTGAATATATATCATTAGTCCCCTTCATAAGCCGCCACCTTAATTTGAACGATAGATTCCGGCTTACAATTAACCCGGACACCTTTCTCTTTATCATAGACCACCAACCTTCACCATGCCTCCCAAGGCTCCTATCACTTGCAACTGGATGAGGTCCAACGTCACCGACGAGACCCTGGCCAATTTCGTTAAGTCCGGATACTTGCCTAAGAAGGAAAACATGTCCTACCGTGCCCCTGACCCGTCGGAAGAGAGACCACAGCCAAGGGACGGGGAGGTAGTGATCTTTGCCGACCATATGAGCCAGGGCTTCGCACCGCCCAGCTCAATGTTTTTCAGGGACATGCTCAACTTCTTTGACCTACGGCCCCAGGATATAGGACCCAACTCCGTATCCAACATCTGCAACTTCCAAGTCTTTTGCGAAGTGTACCTTGGAGAAGAGCCCAGTTTGCTGCTTTTCAGAGAACTGTTCTACTTAAACCGCCAAAATGAGTGTGCCAACGGGCCAAGTCTAGAGTTAGGCGGGATCTCCATCCAACGGCGTAGGGACTGTCTGTTCCCTTACGCAGAGCCGCCGGGCCACCCTAAGGACTGGAATATGACTTGGTTCTACTGCCAAGATACGTCCCCGGCTGACGAGAACCCGCTGCCCGGCTTTCGCCCAACGCGCCTAGAGCCGACTCATCCGCTATCCGACAAACTGACTGCCGCGGAACGCCAACCTCTGCTTCCAACGATCAATAAGATCAAGGCCCTGCTAGGCAACGGTCTGAACGGAATTGATCTGGTCCGGGTCTGGATCTCATGGCGGGTGATCCCATTGAGCCGCCGCCCCGGCTTAATGTGTGAGTACACCGGGCGAAAGGATGACCCGCAGAGGCACAGTCGCAATGATCTTCCAGAAGACGTTGCAGAGGAAGAGACCAAGGCTCTTCTAAACGAGAGCTTGGCAGACTGCGGAAGAACCGGGCTAGCCACCTTCTGCAAGACCAATCCAGCCCCAGCGGTAAGCCGCTGACTTTAACTTTTATCTTCGTCTGCATATAACCTTCAACTGAACCGTTTTAAGAATCAATCATTGTATCTCTCAGGCTGATGATAAATTCTGGTGGGTCAAATATGACCATGAGGCGGCCAAGAAGGCCAGGAAGGCAAAGAAAGCCGCCAAGAAAGCCGCCCCTCGCAAAAAGGGAAGCAGACCCACTGCTTCGGAGCTACTGCAATTAAGCGACAGCTCCGAGTCAGAGGTAATCCTTAAACCTTTAAATTCTTGCTATATTTGTTGTTTGTTGCTGTCCGCCTTATCAACACTTTGCTTATTGAAAGGATGACACCGGCGCCAGTAACCCGGTGGTTGAAGAGGTAATGTCACTTTCCTCCGACTCGGAGCCTTTGCCATAGCTGAAAGTCCGAAGAGTAACCCAGAAAGTAAGCTTTTCACATCCATTAGCTCATCAAGACCCTCAATTTCTTTTGAAGCAGCAGGTTCACGAAAGCCGGTGTCACACCCGGGCCCGCAAGGACACCGACCTCTCCGCCGGGTTACCCGACGCAACAAGGAAGCGTTGCACTGAGGTTTTTTCTCACCTGTACCCTTTTCATCCGTTGGCGGGTGTTATCCGTCAGCCACTCAACTCTTCTGACTCCAATTATCAGGAGACCTCCCCCTCTTCGGGTGACTCCATGCAGTCAAGTCTGCCGGCCTTCAAGACTGCACCCGGGTAATAACAATCTCCTTACATTATCTGTCTGTACTTACTCTTTGTGTGCCTAACACTTCTGCCTTTTCAGCGCCCAGGCAAAGCTCACCAAAAGAGCAAAGAAGACCAGGTCAGCCGGAGTGCCAGACTTGCCTGAACCGGAGGCGACGGCTCAAGAGCCGCCAACTGCCTCCGCCCCCGAAGCCACCACTCCAATGGACACGGCGCCTGAGGCCCCTGCCCCGACTACCAAGACAACGACCGAAGCTTCATTAATCCGGAGGCCTCCGGCTCAGCTCCACCAACAGACGACCCGGACGTGATCATCACCCGGACGGAATTCGTTGAGCCGGGGAGACCAACCGCGTTGGCCAAATGCTCCGCGAAGGGGGAGTTACTGCAGCCCCACCGGGTGAACCTGGACCTCTCCGGCTACACCGACTTGAGCATTGGAGAGCTCGTCTCTGGCTACATCAGCCAAGTCCACAAGAGCCAGGACGCCGAGGTTGCCATGGTCAACCAGATCCAACAAAAATCCGAGGTACCCTTCTGCTGTCTTCTTACTTTACTGCATAGTTACCTTTATCATGCTAGCCCCCAAGTCGATGACTTATACTTGAATATGTTGTAGACTTAGGTTCCGGCCTACTCAACTGAGCCAGCAGTACGTAGATAGATACGTTCAATATGCATTAGCCCCCAAGTGCCAAGTACCTTTGCTTGGAAAGCGCTTGGGACTTATATAACAACTGTTAATTAACCCGGAAATACATGCAGGCTGTTGGCAAGAAACTAGAGGCGGACCTTGCGGATCTCAAGAGCCGGCTAAAGATGCAGCAGATGGAGACCCGGAAGGCAAACGCCAAGTTTGTATCCAGCATCGCCACTCAAGAAAAGTTGAAGACCGAGTTTGATGCTGAGAGGAAAGCCTGGGTCGAAGAGAAGGCCGCACTAGTAACCCGGGCGGAACAGGCGGAGAAGGCCCTTACTGAGAAGACCGCTGAGTTCTCCGGCCTAAAGCGCCAAGTTTCCCAAATGGTGGCTGCTGTCTTCGGTAAGTCGCCTCACCGGCTTTCATCAAGTCTGTATATGTCATGATTCATCCTTGTCACCGGCTTATCTGATCTTGTTAAACAGGTCCCAGGAGTGCCAACCTCAACCAGAGCGTGGTCACCAAGTTAAAGGCCGTGTACACCCTAGTGGAACAGCTCTACACCGGGTCATAGCATGCCTTAGCTGTGGTGGCCCTATCCAACGAGGTACCAGCTCATCTGGCCGAAGTCCTGCGCCGGCTCGCTGTTCTGCCGCAGCGGATCCAGGAGTTACGACGGGCCTCCGCGAGAGCCGGAGCAATCACCGCACTGAGCCGGGCCAAAGCATTCCTGCCGGAGCTAGACCCGGCAGACATCGCCCTAGGTTACCCAAGCCTGAAGGAAGACAGCTCAGCCTTCGACCAGAAGGACTTCGCGGCATGTGTGAAGGCTGTACGCCCGGTGGCCACCCTCATCGGGAACGACACCGACTTGACCAAGTACCAGCCGGGTTATGATGCGGAGAATCAGAGGATTCCAACCCCTCGCTATGAAGCCCTCAACCTGATCCCGCCAGCTCGTCAGCACACCTTCGCCCCGGAGATTGACCCGGCCGGGTTAATTGACGAAGAAGCCAAGTTCGAAGCTCTCAGCGGCATCGACTGGAAATCATCAACCTTCAAGGTCTTGGGATCAACCGGAGGAGAAGACAGGAATGAGCCGGGGACTTCAACTCAGCGGGAAGCATAAGTTAGCTGGCGGCTTATCAAACATTGTTCCATCTTTTAGACTTGAAAAATTATTGTACTGGAGTAAGTGCAACAATTTATCTCTGCCGTGTCATCGTGCACGTTTTGAATGCAAAAGCCCTTTGAATTTGTCTCTTTGATGTTTCTCCGGGTCATAATCATCCCTTTGTTTTTCTCAACCTCAAAAGATGCCTTTAAGTATCTGCATAGAAAAGGCAAATCACAAGTCTCGAGGCGGCTTCCGCCCTGAGAATCAGGTGTTTGAGATAAATAACCCGGAATATGAATCAAAAAAGGCTGGTCCTTAATTACACTCTGAACATAGCCAAAATAACACACTTAACAGCCTGTAAACATCTTCCGGTTTAAATAACCCGGGCAGTAAGGTTGACACCTTAACTCTGATTTACTTGCTTTAATGACACCCATGACGAGCAACTAACACTGTAAACCAAAGTTAAGCCGGCAAGTGAGACCCGGCCATGCATACCTCAGAATAAACTTGTGAAAAAGCAGAAGAACTTAGGGGCTTCCGGTTCGAATACGACCAAAGACCCGGCCCCAAGGGGTTAAGCTAAAATTCGGATATGATCATATAGCCCCCAGTGGGTGTAGCGATGCCAATCAAAAGGGTACCGACAGCTATGTTCTCTTTGGTTCGAATACGACCCATGTTTGAATAGGAAGCCCCCAAATGATTCTTAAAATTGTTTAACGACGCTGATTCGAATACGATCCACGTCGGTTCTCAGAGGGGTTAAACTGTGATTCAAGTATGACCAAAGGTAACTTCCCAATGAGCTCGGCACTTTGCCAATCAAGTGGGTATCGACAGCTATGTTCTCTTTGGTTCAAATACGACCCATGTTTGAACAGGAAGCCCCCAAGTGATCTTACTGATTACGGCTAGACTCAAATACGATCATAAGCCGGATCCTCCTTTAAGTCAGCATGTAAAAAAACACACGCATATTTGGAGGAGAAAAAAGGACAGAGGTCCTGCTTTATTGCTTATCATAATATATACATGTCTGAGACAGATATGTACACCACGAGAGCCGGTAGCTCAAGTGTAGTAAGGCCGAAGCTGAGCTATGTTCGACGGCCGACGGGTCTCCTCCTCAGATTTACGCGAATCTTTATGCTCCCGAATATCAATGAGGTAATATGACCCGTTGTGCAAGTTCTTGCTGACCACAAAGGGCCCTTCCCAAGGTGGGGATAACTTGTGTGTATCTGTTTGATCCTGGATGAGCCGGAGCACAAGGTCGCCTTCCTGGAAGACCCGGGATTTGACCCGGCGGCTATGATAACGGCGCAGGTCTTGTTGGTAAATCGCTGAACGGGCTGCTGCCACATCACGCTGTTCGTCCAACAAGTCCAAAGCATCTTGGCGCGCCTGTTCATTATCCGTCTCAACATAAGCCGCCACGCGAGGTGAATCGTGACGGATGTCGCTGGGAAGGACTGCTTCTAATCCATAAACCATGAAGAAAGGCGTGAAGCCTGTAGACCTGTTAGGAGTAGTGTTGATGCTCCATAAGACGGAGGGCAACTCCTCCACCCAACAACCTGGCGTCCGTTGCAAAGGGACCAAAAGCCGGGGCTTGATGCCCTTCAGAATCTCCTAGTTAGCTCTCTCAGTTTGACCATTGGATTGGGGATGAGCCACTGAGGAAACATCAAGTCGGATATGCTCTCGTTGACAAAACTCTTCCATAGCGCCTTTGGATAGATTGGTGCCATTGTCAGTTATGATGCTATGTGGAAAGCCGAAGCGGAAAATCACCTTTTTCATAAATTGAACCGCCGTGGCTGCATCGCACTTGCTAACTGGCTCAGCCTCCACCCACTTCGTGAATTTGTCAACTGCCACCAAGAGGTGGGTCTTCTTATCATTGGACCGTTTAAAAGGCCCAACCATATCAAGCCCCCAGACCGCAAAGGGCCAAGTGATTGGGATCATCCTCAACTCCTGAGCCGGCACATGAGCCCGTCGTGAGAACCTTTGGCAACCATCACATTTACTGACCAAGTCCTCTGCATCAGCGTGAGCCGTCGGCCAATAAAAACCATGACGGAAAGCCTTGGCCACAAGGGATTTTGAGCCGGCATGATGGCCACAATCCCCTTCATGGATCTCGTTTGCACAAACTAGTGGTGAACACATGATACTGTCCACCGCTAAGCTGCTTTGGGTTGGTCTGATAACCCCCCTGTTGCTGTTGATGACCCTGACCCGCCTGTTGATTAAAGCCCCCTTGACCGTTCTGAGGACCGGAATTTGAGCCGCCGCCCGGGCCATGAAAACCGCTGGTGCCTGAGCCACCGCCCGGGCCATTGTAGCTCTTAAAGGCCTTCATGATCGCGCAATCCTTCCACAGATGAGTCGCTGGCTTCTCTGTAGAGCCATGCCTTGGACAAGGCTCATTCAATAGCTGCTCCAGTGTTGGAACTGACCCGCCGCCTCGGGGAGGGGGCCTCCCTTTGCGTCGCGGGTTACTACCTTGGGAGTTGGCGTTGGCTACAAACTCTAGGCTGCCATCGGCCTTACGCTTGCCTCCTCCTTGGTTCCCCGGGTTAAACTGAGGACCCTTGCCATTGCCGTTCTTCTTTCCCTTCCCTGTCCTTTCATCGTCTGAAGGGGGATCCTTGGTACCATCAGAATCGGCGTACTTGACAAGAGCCGCCATTAGGGTACCCATATCAGTGCAGTCGCATTTAAGCCGCCCGAGTTTCATCTTAAGGGGCACAAAGCGACAGTTCTGTTCCAACATTAAGACTGCAGAGCCGGCATCCATCTTATCTGATGAATGTATGATCTCCTTGACCCGGCGAACCCAATGGGTGGTGGATTCACCCTCCTGCTGCTTACAGTTAGTCAGATCCACAATTGACATAGACTGCCTGCAGGTATCTTTGAAGTTTTGAATGAACCGGGCTTTCAGCTCAGCCCAAGACCCAATGGAGTTCGGCGGTAGCCCTTTCAACCACGTGCGGGCAGTTCCATCTAACATCATGGTGAAATATTTGGCCATGGCCGCCTCACTGACCTCCAGCAATTCCATAGCCATCTCATAACTCTCAATCCAGGCTGCAGGCTGTAAGTCCGCTGTATAGTTAGGCACCTTCCTAGGGCCCTTGAAGTCCTTTCATTACGGATGGCTGGTACCAAACAAGGGACACCCCCGGTCCTGGTAGAAATACCCACATCAACGGACGTCGTCGGATAAGCCGGGGGGTCTGGTAAGCCGTCAATTGAGGCACCTGCTCCGCTTCTTGCCGCGCTTGGTCTGCTGCGTAGAAGGCTCCATTATGAGCCGGGCCATGGCCAGGGGGCGGGTCATGGCGTCGGACATTACTTGAGCCGGTTGCTGAGACCATGTGCCGGCTATAACTTAGGCTCTGGCCTGGACGAGGGGTCGAGTGGATCCTGTCGTGGCTGTAGGAGTACGCCTCTTGCTGCGCTAGTGCCGTCTGCAGGAGTTCCCTGACCCGGCGGGTTTCGATGGCCGCCGGAGAGTCGCCGTCAACAGGGAGAGCCGCCAGTCGTGCTGCCGCAGCCACCATGTTCTCCAGCGGGTTATCATAATGACCCGGCGGTATTGGCACATACTGAGGCGGGGCAGGGGGCACCTGGGGAGGCCCCATCACTCGTGGCTGAATAAGGGGTCCAGACCCGGGCGCAATGACCCCTGGCGGGTTACTAGACCCTGCACCCGGCGTGTTGAAGAGATTGCGCGGGTCGTAAACCGGTGGGAGTTGAGACTGGGTCTTCTGGTGCCTCCTTCTCATGACCTCGTTGGCCGCGTTCTGATCCATCGTGAGCTGGAAGGACTGTGCCTGAATCAGTTGAGTCTGGGCGTCGAGGGCCGCCCGCTCCGCAGCCAGCCTGATCCCTTCCGCTGCAAGATCCTCTTTAGCTTTTATCAAATCCAATTTTAACTGTGCCACCTCCGCATCATGCTGAGCCTGGTTCGCTGGGTCAACCGTGGCGGTTAACAGGGCCGTCATCTTATCTGTGAGATCCATCAGCACCTGAGCCGGAGAAGGCACCGGGTTTCCCGATCCTGCAGCGGGGTTCTGTACAGGCTGCGCACCAGCCATAAAAACTCCAACCTGACTTGGCGGCTCAAAAAGGTCCGGAATACTGTCGCCATCGGAAAAACCCATGAGCCTGCCATCTTGAAGTTGGTACAATGAGTTTGATTCATCGGTGGCCGACTTGCCGTCAGAGCCGGCGGCCGCCTCATCACCAGACCCAGATGGATCAGAGGGCCCTCCATGGATGCATCCCACAAAAGCGCGCCTTAAGGCAGGCCGGGCTCGGGCGGGTTGCGCGCGCTGAGCCGTTTCGATGAGATCGGCGCAGAGATCCGGCTCGGTCCCGGCTCACCAATCTTGCCAATGAAGACATGAATTCCGCCAAAGGGGACCCGGTATCCGTACCCAACTGAGCCGGCGTCGGGGCCCCAGTCCGCATCGTCGATGTAGAGCTCGCCGCGACGACTCTTGGTCATCCGGCCCACAGCGTATCCCTTGATCCCTTCGAAGCTGCCCTTCAAGAACTCAAATCCACCGTGCGCAGGCCCCACGGTGGGCGCCAACTGTTGTGGAATTGTCACGGCAGATGTCCTTGAGCTAGGACTTAGTCGTGGAGCCATCGCAACTAGGAAGCTTGAAGGGGTTATGCGGGATAAGGAACACGAGGGTTTATACTAGTTCGGCCCCTTACGGTGAAGGTAAAAGCCTACGTCCAGTTTGGGGTGATACTGATTAGGGTTACGATCGCCAGGAATTAAACAACTATCCCTGGCTCTCGATCAGATTGTTGTCGCCTTTAATCCGCTGCCGGGTCGTCCCTTTATATAAGGAGGCTGACGCCCAGCAGCCCTTAGAGTCCCGGCCGGCTTATAAGAGTATCCGGCTCGGACTCTAAACTATACTTTCCTTATGCTACAAGTTCTACGATAATAATAATTATAACTACGGGCCTTAAGCCATATCCGGGTCTCAGCCCATCTCCGGCCCATCGTCTTGAAACTTGGCTCCGGGCTTCTGGCAACAACCGTACGAGTAACCCGGCCCCTCCTGGCGGGTGACTCTGAGGTCCATATCCTCAACAGATGGTATCATCATTTCACCCGCATAGCATGTGCAAAAAAGTAGAGAGGGTCACGGCAAAAACTGGATGCACTTCGTGTACAAACTGGACAATCACTACTGGAATCAGCTAATTTGCCATCTGCCAGCTCTTTGTCGTCTACTAGCTGACGGCAAAGAAGCTCTTTGCCATCAGCTACCCAAAAGCAGACGGCAAAGAACAGGCAGACGGCAAAGAAGCTCTTTGCCATCTGCCAGCTCTTTGCCGTCCGCTGGCAGACGGCAAAGAGTGTGGTGGCCCCCACCCCCCGCTCGTTTGAAAAAATCTTAACAGCCCACCTCTTTGCCGTCCGCTAGCAGACGGCAAAGAGGCAAAAAGGCGGATGGCAAAGGCTGGCGGACGGCATAGAGGGCACTTGACTAACGGCAGGTACCCCCCCGCCCGTTACTCACTTCCTCCTCGCCCTTCTCCTCAAACCCCGCCACCGCCGCCGCCGCCCGCC
>NW_025228764.1:17116-28003 GCF_018294505.1 Triticum aestivum
ACCCCGACCCGACACCCCGACCCCGAGACCCCGACCCCGACACGGCACCCCGAGACCGACACGACACCCCGACCCCCGACACCTCCCGAAAAGGTGTTCTTTGGCCTTCTACAAGCCGACGGGGTCATATATTTGTGAATTATTAGTTAGGTCATATATCTTTCGATTTTTTTATGAAAAACATCATATATAATTGTGTTGATCGGGTAGTTTTAAATGTGTAGTTGTTTCATCGCTGCGAGGTTTGGTGTTCGACGACCTCGCCGTGCGTTTGACGAGCTCTGCCCCTTCGTTCGTGGGTGAGCACAAATGACATGTCCTCCTCCCCCATTAATTATTTGATCTATTCCGATGAAACTTGATAGCTAGATATATATGTGTCTTGAATCATCAGTATGCGTAACCAATATGTGTCTCCCGTTCGAAAGCGTCATAGTTATAAATATGCATGCATTTGCATATTTATAACCTTGATTCTTTTGAATTGTCCAACGCTATCCATGGACAGCCCAAGTATGTTTAGATTGGGTTCGTTTTCCCAGATGCTTTGCTCCGGATCCGACGCATAAATTTTGTCAGTGCCTCCCCTGTTGTTCTCCGGGTACACATCCTCTTTGTTTATTGCAGAGACGTGTATCAGGAGAACAGCGGGGAGGTGCTGCCAAAATTTTGCGTAGGATCCGGGGCATAGCATGGGAAAATGAACCCAATCTAAACATACTCGCGTGGGATTAGGACCTATCATTACCTATTAGAGTGTAGGTTGCATGGACGTAATAAAATTGACAAAGTAGATCAACTGATGAATACATACATGGTGAATTATATATATATATATATTTGTTGTGTGTCTAGTAGCTCTGAAAGTCAAGATGAGTGATCGTGCGTGGATGTACACCGGTCACACAGGTCAGAACAAATGGAGCACTGAATGGTTCACAAAAACCAAGGGGTTTGTGCGAGCCGCATTTGCAAATGGCCAGAGGAAAACCTGGTGCCCCTGTTTACGGTGCGGCAATTGGGAAAAGAGGACAGAGGCTGAAATGGGCAAACACCTGCAGAAGAGTGGTTTTACGCCCGATTATACGGTGTGGACATTTCATGGTGAGTCTGCCCAACGTGACCGAGCTGAGGTGGATCGTCGTCGCACCGACAAGCATGGTACCGGGATGGAAAACATGGTGCAAGACTTTGATGATGCTCGGGATTCGGACGAGGAGATGGAGGAATCTGCAAAGGCCTTCAATGAAATGTTGGAGTCTTCAAAACGTCCGCTCCATGAGCACACTGAGCTTTGTCAGTTGGATGCCATCTCACAAGTAATGGCTCTGAAGGCTCAGTTCAACTTCGGCAGAGAATGCTACGATGCAATGATGACAGTATTTGGACGCTTTCTACCCAAAGGCCATGTAATGCCTGCAAACCTGTACCAGTCGGACAAAATCCTCCGTGCACTGAAGATGCCCTATGATAAGATACATGCCTGTGAGAAAGGATGTGTCTTGTTTAGGCTTGACTATGCGGACTTGAACTATTGTCCCATTTGCAAGTATTCCAGGTAAGTTGTGGTAGACAACGGTATGGGTGAGAAGACACAGACCAAAATCCCCGTTAGTGTTCTTCGGTATATGCCAATCGTACCAAGACTTCAACGTCTTTTCATGGTCGAAGAGACGGCCAGACAGGTGACATGGCACAAAACGGGCAAAAGAACCGAACTAGATGCAGATGGGAATCTGATGATTGTACACACATCGGATGGTGTTGCGTGGAAAAAGTTTGATGAATTACATGGTGACAAAGCGGAAGATCCGAGGCATCCTCGAGTCGGCATCAGCACGGATGGGTTCAGTGTGTTTGGTATGACGGCAGCCCAATACAGTTGTTGGCCCGTATTTGTCTTTCCACTCAATCCCCCCCCCAGACAGATTATGCAAAGAAAGAACATTTTCCTGACGTTGATAATTCCAGGGCCCAACTATCCGGAGAAAAATATGAATGTGTACATGCAACCGCTTAAGGACGAATTGCAAGAAGCCTGGGATAATGGGTTCAAGACATACAATGCCTATAGCAAACGGAACTTCATAATGCGTGTCTGGTACATGTACTCGACGCATGACTTGCCGGCGTATGCGCTATTCGTTGGCTGGTGTGTGCATGGAAGGTTCCTGTGCCCCACATGCAAGGGAGCTCTTGAGTTTCGTTGGCTTCAGTCGGTCGCAAGTTTTCTTGCTTCGACATGCATAGACAGTTCCTGAATCCTCGCCATAAGTTCAGGAAAGACAAGAAGAACTTCATCAGAGGTAGAGTTGTCAAAAACTCTGCACCACATGCATTGACAGGCCAACAGACCCTGGACCAGTTAAACGCTCTCGAGCCAGATCCAGAGCGTCCAGGGTACTTCAAGGGGTATAATTCTAAGCACGCCTGGACTCACAAAACATGCTTATGGGATCTGCCTTACTTCAAAGACCTCCTTTGCCCACACAACATCGACGTGATGCACACTGAGAAGAATATCTCCGAGGCACTTTTTGGTACATTGTTCGGCATAGATGGGAAGTCAAAGGATAATACTAAGGCTAGAGTCGATCTGGAGGCGCTATGTGATAGGCCGTTACAAAACATGAAAGAACCGAAAGGAAAGCAGAACTGGACGAAGCCAAAGGCATGGTTCAATCTTGGAAGGCCAGCTATGAGGGAAATTATCTTGTGGGTGAAAATGCAGTTGATGTTCCCCGATGGGTATGCACCGAATCTACAGAGGGGAGCCAGTCTTGATAAATTGAAGATATTTGGTCTCAAGAGTCATGATTGGCACATATGGATTGAGCGGGTAATGCCGGTGATGTTGCGTGGCTTCATCCCTGAGGATGAATGGCTAGTACTGGCAGAACTCAGCTATTTCTTCCGTGTTCTTTGTGCGAAAGAACTATCGCCTGTCGTGCTAGAAGAAATGGAAGAGTTGGCGCCGGAGTTGATCTGCAAGTTAGAGAAGATCTTTCCACCGGGCTTCTTTAATCCAATGCAACATTTGATTTTGCATCTCCCGACCGAGGCAAGATTGGGGGGGCCCGTGCAAAATCGTTGGTGCTACCCAACTGAGAGGATGCAGAAGACGCTTCGACAAAAATGTAAAAATAAACGTAGAATTGAAGCATCGATGGCTGAGGCATTCATCACTGAGGAGGCGGCAAACTTCGTGACAGCACACTACGAAGCCAAAAATCGTCATTTGCAAAATCCGAAGCCTCGGTACAATGTTGACGACCCTAAAAAGGGTGGATCCAACCTCAGCCTATTCAAAGGGAATCTCGCACCAGCCAGTGTTTCAAATCCAGTATCTTTGGATAACGAACAATGGCGGACCATTTCGTTGTATATCTTCACCAACCTAATAGAAGTGCGGCCGTACATCGAGTAAGTTCTTGGTACATAGTTTCGCAACTTCTATTTCCTTTGAACTGCTCTTATTCCTGGATATTTCATACAGTCGATACGTCGCCTTATTCTCGTATGGAGCGCTGATCCAAAAGGATTCTGTCGAAGAGTATGAGATTCTCGTAAAGCAAGGAGGTGGCTATCCCGGTTTCATCTCTTGGTTCAAACAAACGGTAATTTCTATTAGACTTGTAGGCTATCCCGGTTTCATTCGCTAATTTGTGCGTAATGCAACAATCCTTTCATATTAAACTTGTAGGCTAATTCAGAGTCTATGGACGCCGAATTGAGACAAGTCGCTAATGGTTTTGACTATAAGGTCCGTTCATTTGACAAATATGACATCAACGGGTATCGCTTTCGTACCTATGGCAAAGAGCTATCTATGGCCGACCGAAAGTCTACAAATTGTTGTGTATCTACTATCGGCGAAGGAGGTACCGAGTATTATGGGAGAGTTGAAGCAATTTATGAACTTCTATTCTATGGTGAAAACCCACCGAATGTCGTAGTCTTCAAATGTTATTGGTTTCAGCCGAAGGAGACTAGAAGGACTCATGAACATATAGGGCTAGTTGAAATCAACCAAAGCACCCATTTAGATGTTCCTGATGTCTATATTACGGCTCAACAGGCGACCCAAGTATTCTATCTACCGTGGGCCTGCCAAACTAATCCAAATCTGAAAGGTTGGGATGTCGTTTATGAAGTGCCGCCACGTGCTAGACTATCTCCCCCAAAGGAAGAGGATTATGAACCTCACATTAACCCAGACACATATGAAGGAGAATTCTTCCAAGAGACACGTCTTTCCAAAAAGCGTTTCAAGAACCGCTGTACTTCACCCCAAAACATTGAAGTAGACAGCGACAGTGAATCCGACATCATCCCAGAGGAGGAACAAGAAGAGCCGGAACAAGAAGAGGTTACTGCTGCGGATGACCTGTCATTGCTTGACCGATTACTTCAAGGTGGCCTTGCACATGTTGATGCCACTGAACCCTATGAGCCCGTCATTGATTATAGTGATGATGATGATTATGCATTTATTGATGATACTGATCGAGATTATTAGTAGTGTCAGGTATTAAATTTTTTAATGTTGTACTTGATGATGATACACTTAAGTGATACACATATTATTATTCATGTCGGTCTTTTTTTTATGTTGTACTAATTTCGTTTACTGTTTGTCATGGCAGGTGTTGAAAGATGGTGGGCGCTGGTCGGGAGCGCGCCAAGGCCCCTTCTTCGTCGGTGCGTGGTCTGAGGTCTTCGATTCCAGACGTACCTCTCCGCCGAGCGTTGCTGGACAGTATGTCCACACCGCCGGGCCCTTCTTCGTCGACCGCGGTGCCCAGCAGGGGACGAGGTAGGAAGAGAGGAGGTGGGGCACGTGGTCGCGGGAGAGGAGGTAGGGTGACTGCTACGGCGCCTTCCTCGCCGCCACCCCCAGCTGTTTCACCCGAGCACGTGACTGCTAGGGTGGACTCGTCCGAGGAGGAGGCTACACGGACTCCGGTCCACGAGCCTCCGGTCCACGGGTCTTGGGCCCATGAGCCTCGGGTCGACTGGCCTTCGGCCCACGAGAGTTCGGCCCACGAGACCCCGGAGGAGCACACGTCCGGATGGGGTACCTGGCCGGATCAGCCCGAGGAGCCGAGTGGCCATGCTGATGATGGCGGGGAGCCGACTGATCTTGAGGAGGAGGGTGGCACCGTCTACCAGCGTGGTGCTACACGGCTCCCGTCCGTGCCGGCGACCCGCGAGCAGAGGTGGTTGATCTTCCCTGATGGGGAGAGGTACGTAAGTGCATTTAATATTTTTGTACCTTCTGCATTCACGTTTCTTCAAATAACTAATGCGTTGGCCTTGTCATGCTGCAGGGGTTGGGACCACCATCATAGTGTCCGCCGGCCCAACTCCGTCCTTGGAGTTCTTTGCCGGCAAAACTTCCCGGGGTTTGTCACGTTGCCTGGTGAGGGTCGGCTTCCAGAGCTTGGGTTGAGCTGGGAGCACTACGTGGCTGCCCCGGCCCCGCCGGATGTCATTATCGACGATGTCGTGTGCGACATGAGGGCAGACATGGTGATCAGGATGTTCTGGGTAATTTCTCCTTTACACATTTCAAAATCTTCAACTAGCTAGTTATTAATTGTACTAATCAATATTGTCTCATTTGATTGCAGACATTCTACAGGTGTGAGGAGGGATACGAGGAGGACTGCGCAAATGTTATCCAGAACGTCTGCAAGCGCCTACTCCAGAACTTATGGCACGAGGCTCGGGTGCAGGCTGTTCGAGACTACTACGCCTTGCGTGGTATCAAGAAGACCAAGCCGGCGTGCCGCGATAAGTTCCTGAGTAAGGAGCAGTACATGAAGGTAATTCTTAAGGCCTTCTACTTAAGTTCCTTCATTTAGTAATTCTTAGCCGTAGCGCTCAAGTTTCTATTTGCTAACTTAGGCGCCTCCGAGATGGTGTGCGGATCGGATGGATTGTTGGGAGGTGTTGGTCGATGAGTGGTGCTCACAAGAATGGCTAGCCCTCCACAACCAGGCCAAGGACAAACGTGCCCAAATGGAAGGTGTGCCACACCATCAAGGCAGCTCCAACTTATATCAGTTCAGGCGCAACTGGGTATGTGGTTTGCTTCATGATTCATGCAATTCATTCATCATGCTAGCTTGAGCCCTTTAATTACTAATTTTCATTGTTTCTCTCTTTCAGGCACGCCACAATAAGGCGGATAAGGTGCCAGAGGTGTACGACCTGTATGCCATGGCCCACACTGGCTCTTTCAAGAAAGTCAAGGCTTTCTCTCAGTCTAACCTCGATGATGCAAACAACTTCACCAACATCTCCTCCCACAACAAGCTCGTGAGATATAGAGATGAGGGGAAGGCGAGGAAAGGGGAGGACTTTAACCCGAGCCAGGGTCCCATTGATCCAGAGCTGGTGATGATATCTGGTGGCGGGAGGTCCCATGGCTCCATAGCCATTGGAGATGGACTTATCCGTTGTCCTAGCACTCTCCCGGAGATCAAGGCGCGCCAGTCGAGCTCCGCTCCTGAGATAAGGCCTCGTGAACGGCCAGTGCAACTCGCCATCAAGGTTAGTGATACGTACTCAGTTATCTTTCTCTATTACATTGTGTGCGCTTCCATCAATGATTACAAATGGTCATGTGAGTGGTGTTGCAGGCTGCTATACAGACTGAGAGAGATAGAACGGAGAAACTTCTGGCGGAGGCGGCGGAGAGGCAGCGGGAGATGGAGGAGAGGACGAGAAAGATGATGGAGGAGGAGAGGGCACGGAATGACATGCAGGCAAGGTCCATGTACGAGCTCCTTGTGGTAAGTTTCTTCTGCAGATTACTTGCTAGTCTTAACATTTGAGTCTCATTACTAACTAGTATGACTCTGTTCTGAAAACCAAATGTGCAGTCTGTGTGCGAGAAGTCCGGTCAGCCCGCTCCGCCGATGCCAGTGATTGCTCCTGGGAGCACGGTGAGTTTAGTTTGAATGGACATTACTTGGTAGTCTTAACATTTGAGTGTCGTAATGCTAACGAGACATTGGAAATGATCTTTGGTGCAGCTTAACTCCAGAAACGCATCGCACAATCCTTCTCCAGGTAGCGGCACTAGCCACCCCGCTCCTACACCTCCCTGATCACGGTAAGTTTCTCTAGTGTTTTGCTTAACAAATGCATAAAGACCTAGACTTAGCTTTATTTCCTCCAATATGCTTACCATAATGACCTAGATTTAGCTTATTTTCCTCCAAAATGACCCATTTTACCTAGGTTAGCTTATAAATGATGCAGTTCATCCAAGTTAGCTCAAAAATGACCCATTTTACCTAGATTAGCTCCTAAATGATCCATTTTACCTACGTTAGCTTTAAAATGGCCCATTTCACCTACGTTAACTCCAAAATGACCCATCTTACCTAGGTTATCTCATAAACGATCCATTTCAACTAATTTAGCTCATAAACGATCCATTTGACCTAAGTGAGCTAAAAAACGATCCATTTCACCTAAATTAGCTCTTAAATGATCCATTTCACCTAAGTTAGCTCAAAAACATCCATTTCAACTAAATTAGCTCTAAAATGACCCATTTTACGTAGATTAGCTCCTAAATGATCCATTTTACCTACGTTAGCTTTAAAATGACCCATTTCACCTAGGTTAGCTCCAAAATGACCCATTTCACCTAGGTTAGCTCCAAAATGACCCATCTTACCTAGGTTAGCTTATAAATGATCCAGTTTATCCAAGTTAGCTCTAAAATGACCCAATTTACCTGAGTAGCTCCTAGGTTAGCTTATAAATGATCCAGTTTATACTTCTTGTTCTAGTCTTCTTCTTGTTCTAGTCACCTATTTCTAACTTTCTTATTTACCATTTTGCAGATTTCATTCACTTCATGGAAGCTAGCTTGCTATGATGGAGTGCTTGCTTTTCCTTTGATGAAACTTTGCATTGTATCTAGCTTGCTATGATGGAACTTGCTATCTTGATGAAACTTTGCATTGTAATATATATATGGATGGAACAATGTGTATGGATGGAACTTGCTTATGTATGAACAATGTGTATGGATGAAACTGATGTGATATGTGATATGTGATATGAAACTTATGTGCTGGATATGTGATATGGAAATATATCTATATATGTCATATATATTTTCTGTGCAAATTTTGGGATTTAATAAAAAACAGAAAAAACAGCCAATATGCAGGCTCTTTGCCGTCTGCCACCGACGGCAAAGAGCTCATTGCCGTCTGCCATGGACTGCAAAGAAGCCACGTGGCAGCCAACTGTGCTTCCTGGGAGCTGACCCATTTGGTCAGTTTGCCTACAGTGGCAGACGGCAAAGACTTTGCCATCTGTGGCAGACGGCAAAGACCAGAGAAATTTTGCCGTCAGCGGCGGACGGCAAAGGTCTGCCGTTAGCCACTTAACGGACTGACAGCGCAATTATTGCCGTCCGCCGCAGACGGCAAAGAGCCTTTGTCGTCCGCCGCCAGGAAGCAGACGGCAAAGCAGCTGTTTACCGTAGCCTTCTTTGCCGGAGCCTTTTGCCGTCCGCGGCTGACGGCAAAGGTCTTTGCCGTCCGCCGTGGCAGACGGCAAAGTAGCTGTTTCCTGTAGTGAATCTCTTTCGAAGTATCAGGGTTTCGGACGAAAACTCATCTGTTACACCGGTAATTCAAAATTTTAATAACTTATTACAACTCTGGACGTTTTTTGCATTCATCATGCACCATTCAAAGCCACGTCATCAACTTTCAACCGTTTCCGACATAATTTGCTATTTTTAATGCATTTACTGATTTGTTTTGAGCTAAATGGCCCTGCAATTGAAAAGCTCTAAAATGAACTCTGAAAAGGTTGAAACTTGGCATGGTATCATCATTTCACCGGCATAGCATGTGCAAAAAAGTAGAGAGGGTCACCGCAAAAACTGGATGCACTTCGTGTGCAAACTGGACAATCTCTTTTGAAGTATTAGGGTTTCGGACGAAAACTCATCTGTTACACTCGTAATTCAAAATTTTAATAACTTATTACAACTCTGGACGTTTTTTGCATTCAGCATGCACCATTCAAAGCCACGTCATCAACATTCAACCCTTTGTGACATAATTTGCTATTTTTAATGCATTTACTGATTTGTTTTGAGCTAAATGGCCCTGAAATTGAAAAGCTCTACAAATGAACTCTGAAAAGGTTGAAACTTGGCATGGTATCATCAATTCCCCCGCATAGCATGTGCAAAAAAGTAGAAATGGTCAAGGCAAAAACTAGATACACTTCGTGTACCAACTGGACAATCTCTTTCGAAGTATCAGGGTTTCGGAAGAAAACTCATCTGTTACACCGGCAATTCAACATTTTAATAACTTGTTACAACTCTGGACATTTTCTGCATTCAGCATGCACCATTCAAAGCCACGTCATCAACTTTCAACCCTTTGTGACATAAATTGCTATTTTTAATGCATTTACTGATTTGTTTTGAGCTAAATGGCCCTGCAATTGAAAAGCTCTACAAATGAACTCTGAAAAGGTTGAAACTTGGCATGGTATAATCATTTCACCCGCATAGCATGTGCAAAAAAGAAGAGAGGGTCACGGCAAAACTGGATGCACTTCGTGCACAAAAAAGACAATCTCTTTCGAAGTATAAGGGTTTCGGACGAAAACTCATCTGTTACACCGGCAATTCAAAATTTTAAAACTTATTACAACTCCGGACGTTTTTTGCATCCAGCATGCAACATTCAAAGACACGTCATCAACTTTCAACCCTTTATGACATAATTTGCTATTTTTAATGCATTTACAGATTTGTTTTGAGCTAAATGGCCCTGGAATTGAAAAGCTCTACAAATGAACTCAGAAAAGGTTGAAACTTGGCATGGCATCATCATTTCACCCGCATAGCATGTGCAAAAAAGTAGAGAGGGCCATGGCAAAAACTGGATGCACTTCGTGTACAAACTGGACAATCTCTTTCGAAGTATCAGGGTTCCGGACGAAAACTCATCTGTTACACCGGCAATTCAAAATTTTAATAACTTATTACAACTCTGGACGTTTTTTGCATTCAGCATGCACCATTCAAAGCCACGTCATCAACTTTCAACCCTTGGTGACATAATTTGCTATTTTTAATGCATTCACTGATTTGTTTTGAGCTAAATGGCCCTGCAATTGAAAAGCTCTACAAATGAACTCTGAAAAGGTTGAAACTTGGCAGGGTATCATCATTTCACCCGCATAGCATGTGCAAAAAAGAAGAGAGGGTCACCGAAAAAACTGGATGTACTTCGTGTGAAAACTGGACAATCTCTTTCGAAGTATTAGGGTTTCGGACGAAAACTCATATGTTACACTCGTAATTCAAAATTTTAATAACTTATTACAACTCTGGACGTCTTTTGCATTCAGCTTGCACCATTCAAAGCCACGTCATCAACTTTCAACCCTTTGTGACATAATTTGCTATTTTTAATGCATTTACTGATTTGTTTTGAGCTAAATGGCCCTGCAATTGAAAAGCTCTACAAATGAACTCTGAATAGGTTGAAACTTGGCATGGTATCATCATTTCACCCGCATAGCATGTGCAAAAAAGTGGAGAGGGTCACCGCAAAAACTGGATGCACTTCGTGTGCAAACTGGACAATCTCTTTCGAAGTATCAGGGTTTCAGACGAAAACTCATCTGTTACACCGGCAATTCAAAATTTTAATAACTTATTACACCTCTGGATGTCTTTTGCATTCAGCATGCACCATTCAAAGCCACGTCATGAACTTTAAACCCTTTGTGACATAATTTGCTATTTTTAATGCATTTACTGATTTGTTTTGAGCTAAATGGCCCTGAAATTGAAAAGCTCTACAAATGAACTCTGAAAAG
>NW_025228764.1:29156-30610 GCF_018294505.1 Triticum aestivum
ATTTTAATAACTTGTTACAACTCTGGACATTTTCTGCATTCAGCATGCACCATTCAAAGCCACGTCATCAACTTTCAACCCTTTGTGACATAAATTGCTATTTTTAATGCATTTACTGATTTGTTTTGAGCTAAATGGCCCTGCAATTGAAAAGCTCTACAAATGAACTCTGAAAAGGTTGAAACTTGGCAGGGTATCATCATTTCACCCGCATAGCATGTGCAAAAAAGAAGAGAGAGTCACCGCAAAAACTGGATGCACTTCGTGTGCAAACTGGACAATCTCTTTCGAAGTATCAGGGTTTCGGAAGAAAACTCATCTGTTACACCGGCAATTCAAAATTTTAATAACTTATTACAACTCCAGACGTTTTTTGCATTCAGCATGCACCATTCATAGCCAGGTCATCAACTTTCAAACGTTTCCGACATAATTTGTTGTTTTTCATGCATTTACTGATTTATTTTGAGCTAAATGGCCCTGAAATTGAAAAGCTCTACAAATGAACTCTGAAAAGATTGAAACTTGGCATGGTATAATCATTTCACCCGCATAGCATGTGCAAAAAAGAAGAGAGGGTCACGGCAAAAACTGGATGCACTTCGTGCACAAAAAAGACAATCTCTTTCGAAGTATCAGGGTTTCGGACGAAAACTCATCTGTTACACCGGCAATTCAAAATTTTAAAACTTATTACAACTCCGGACGTTTTTTGCATCCAGCATGCAACATTCAAAGACACGTCATCAACTTTCAACCCTTTATGACATAATTTGCTATTTTTAATGCATTTACAGATTTGTTTTGAGCTAAATGGCCCTGGAATTGAAAAGCTGTACAAATGAACTCTGAAAAGGTTGAAACTTGGCATGGCATCATCATTTCACCCGCATAGCATGTGCAAAAAAGATGAGAGGGCCATGGCGAAAACTGGATGCACTTCGTGTACAAACTGGACAATCTCTTTCGAAGTATCAGGGTTCCGGACGAAAACTCATCTGTTACACCGGCAATTCAAAATTTTAATAACTTATTACAACTCTGGACGTTTTTTGCATTCAGCATGCTCCATTCAAAGCCACGTCATCAACTTTCAACCCTTGGTGACATAATTTGCTATTTTTAATGCATTCACTGATTTGTTTTGAGCTAAATGGCCCTGCAATTGAAAAGCTCTACAAATGAACTCTGAAAAGGTTGAAACTTGGCAGGGTATCATCATTTCACCCGCATAGCATGTGCAAAAAAGAAGAGAGGGTCACCGCAAAAACTGGATGCACTTCGTGTGAAAACTGGACAATCTCTTTCGAAGTATTAGGGTTTCGGACGAAAACTCATCTGTTACACTCGTAATTCAAAATTTTAATAACTTATTACAACTCTGGACGTCTTTTGCATTCAGCTTGCACCATTCAAAGCCACGTCATCAACTTTCAACCCTTTGTGACATAATT
>NW_025228764.1:30620-32221 GCF_018294505.1 Triticum aestivum
AATAGGTTGAAACTTGGCATGGTATCATCATTTCACCCGCATAGCATGTGCAAAAAAGTGGAGAGGGTCACCGCAAAAACTGGATGCACTTCGTGTGCAAACTGGACAATCTCTTTCGAAGTATCAGGGTTTCAGACGAAAACTCATCTGTTACACCGGCAATTCAAAATTTTAATAACTTATTACAACTCTGGATGTCTTTTGCATTCAGCATGCACCATTCAAAGCCACGTCATGAACTTTCAACCCTTTGTGACATAATTTGCTATTTTTAATGCATTTACTGATTTGTTTTGAGCTAAATGGCCCTGAAATTGAAAAGCTCTACAAATGAACTCTGAAAAGGTTGAAACTTGGCATGGTATCATCATTTCACCCGCATAGCATGTGCCAAAAAGTAGAGAGGGTCATGGCAAAAACTGGATGCACCTCGTGTACAATCTGGACAATCTCTTTCGAAGTATCAGGGTTTCGGACGAAAACTCATCTCTTAGACCGGCAATTCAAAATTTTAATAACTTATTACAACTCTGGATGTTTTTTGCATCCAGCATGCAACATTCAAAGCCACGTCATCAACTTTCAACCCTTTGTGACATAATTTGCTATTTTTAATGCATTTACTGATTTGTTTTGAGCTAAATGGCCCTGCAATTGAAAAGCTCTAAAATGAACTCTGAAAAGGTTGAAACTTGGCATGGTATCATCATTTCACCGGCATAGCATGTGCAAAAAAGTAGAGGGTCACCGCAAAAACTGGATGCACTTCGTGTGAAAACTGGACAATCTCTTTCGAAGTATTAGGGTTTCGGACGAAAACTCATCTGTTACACTCGTAATTCAAAATTGCATTCAGCATGCACCATTCAAAGCCACGTCATCAACTTTCAACCCTTTGTGACATAATTTGCTATTTTTAATGCATTTACTGATTTGTTTTGAGCTAAATGGCCCTGAAATTGAAAAGCTCTACAAATGAACTCTGAAAAGGTTGAAACTTGGCATGGTATCATCATTTCACCCGCATAGCATGTGCAAAAAAGTAGAAAGGGTCAAGGCAAAAACTAGATACACTTCGTGTACCAACTGGACAATCTCTTTCAAAGTATCAGGGTTTCGGAAGAAAACTCATCTGTTACACCGGCAATTCAAAATTTTAATAACTTATTACAACTCTGGACGTTTTCTGCATTCAGCATGCACCATTCAAAGCCACGTCATCAACTTTCAAAACTTTGTGACATAATTTGCTATTTTTAATGCATTTACTGATTTGTTTTGAGCTAAATGGCCCTGAAATTGAAAAGCTCTACAAATGAACTTTGAACAGGTTGAAACTTGGCATGGTATCATCATTTCAGCCGCATAGCATGTGCAAAAAATGTAGAGAGGGTCACGACAAAAACTCGATGCACTTCGTGTACAAACTGGACAATCTCTTTCGAAGTATCAGCGTTTCGGACGAAAACTCATCTGTTACACCGGCAATTTAAAATTTTAATAACTTATTACAACTCTGGGCTTTTTTGCATCCAGCATGCAACATTCAAAGCCACGACATCAACTTTCAACCCTTTGTGACATAATTTGCTATTTTTAAT
>NW_025228764.1:32231-34065 GCF_018294505.1 Triticum aestivum
ACGTATCAGGGTTTTGGACGAAAACTCATCTGTTACACCCGCAATTCAAAATTTTAATAACTTATTACAACTCTAGACGTTTTTTGCATCCAGCATGCACCATTCAAAGCCACGTCATCAACTTTCAACCCTTTGTGACATAATTTGCTATTTATAATGCATTTACTGATTTGTTTTGAGCTAAATGGCCCTGAAATTGAAAAGCTCTACAAATGAACTCTGAAAAGGTTGAAACTTGGCATGGTATCATCATTTCACCCGCATAGCATGTGCAAAAAAGTAGAGAGGGTCACCGGAAAAACTGGATGCACTTCGTGTGCAAACTGGACAATCTCTTTCGAAGTATCAGGGTTTCGGACGAAAACTCATCTGTTAGACCAGCAATTCAAAATTTTAATAACTTATTACAACTCTGGATGTCTTTTGCATTCAGCATGCACCATTGAAAGCGACGTCATCAACATTCAACCCTTTGTGACATAATTTGCTATTTTTAATGCATTTACTGATTTGTTTTGAGCTAAATGGCCCTGAAATTGAAAAGCTCTACAAATGAACTCTGAAAAGGTTGAAACTTGGCATGGTATCATCATTTCACCCGCATAGCATGTGCAAAAAAGTAGAGAGGGTCACCGCAAAAACTGGATGCACTTCGTGTGCAAACTGGACAATCTCTTTCGAAGTATTAGGGTTTCAGACGAAAACTCATCTGTTACACCGGCAATTCAAAATTTTAATAACTTATTACAACTCCGGATGTTTTTTGCATCCAGCATGCAACATTCAAAGCCACGTCATCAACTTTCAACCCTTTGTGACATAATTTGCTATTTTTAATGCATTTACTGATTTATTTCGAGCTAAATGGCCCTACAATTGAAAAGCTCTATAAATGAACTCTGAAACGGTTGAAATTTGGCATGGTATCATCATTTCACCCGCATAGCATGTGCAAAAAAGTAGAGAGGGTCATGGCAAAAACTGGATGCACCTCGTGTACAAACTGGACAATCTCTTTCGAAGTATCAGGGTTTCGGACGAAAACTCATCTCTTAGACCGGCAATTCAAAATTTTAATAACTTAATACAACTCTGGATGTTTTTTGCATCTAGCATGCAACATTCAAAGCCACGTCATCAACTTTCAACCCTTTGTGACATAATTTGCTATTTTTAATGCATTTACTGATTTGTTTTGAGCTAAATGGCCCTGCAATTGAAAAGCTCTAAAATGAACTCTGAAAAGGTTGAAACTTGGCATGGTATCATCATTTCACCGGCATAGCATGTGCAAAAAAGTAGAGAGGGTCACCGCAAAAACTGGATGCACTTCGTGTGCAAACGGGACAATCTCTTTCGAAGTATTAGGGTTTCGGACGAAAACTCATCTGTTACATACGTAATTCAAAATTTTAATAACTTATTACAACTCTGGATGTTTTTTGCATTCAGCATGCACCATTCAAAGCGACGTCATCAACTTTCAACCCTTTGTGACATAATTTGCTATTTTTAATGCATTTACTGATTTGTTTTGAGCTAAATGGCCCTGAAATTGAAAAGCTCTACAAATGAACTCTGAAAAGGTTGAAACTTGGCATGGTATCAAAATTTCACCCGCATAGCATGTGCAAAAAAGTAGAGAGGGTCATGGCAAAAACTGGATGCACTTCGTGTACAAACTAGACAATCTCTTTCGAAGTATGAGGGTTTCGGACGAAAACTCATCTGTTACACCGGCAATTCAAAATTTTAATAACTTATTACAACTCTGGACTTTTTTGCATTCAGCATGCACCATTCAAAGCCACGTCATCAACTTTCAACCCTTTGT
>NW_025228764.1:34075-34452 GCF_018294505.1 Triticum aestivum
TGAAAAGGTTGAAACTTGGCATGGTATCATCATTTCACCCGCATAGCATGTGCAAAAAAGTAGAGAGGGTCACCGCAAAAACTGGATGCACTTCGTGTGCAAACTGGACAATCTCTTTCGAAGTATTAGGGTTTCAGACGAAAACTCATCTGTTACACCGGCAATTCAAAATTTTAATAACTTATTAAAACTCCGGATGTTTTTTTGCAACGGGCATGCAACATTCAAAGCCACATCATCAACTTTCATCCCTTTGTGACATAATTTGCTATTTTTAATGCATTTACAGATTTATTTTGAGCTAAATGGCCCTAAAATTGAAAAGCTCTATAAATGAACTCTAAAAAGGTTGAAATTTGGCATGGTATCATCATTTC
>NW_025228764.1:34462-35294 GCF_018294505.1 Triticum aestivum
AAAGCCACGACATCAACTTTCAACCCTTTGTGACATAATTTGCTATTTTTAATGCATTTACTGATTTGTTTTGAGCTAAATGGCCCTGAAATTGAAAAGCTCTACAAATGAACTTTGAACAGGTTGAAACTTGGCATGGTATCATCATTTCACCCGCATAGCATGTGCAAAAAAAGTAGAGAGGGTCACGGCAAAAACTCGATGCACTTCGTGTACAAACTGGACAATCTCTTTCGAAGTATCAGGGTTTCGGACGAAAACTCATCTGTTACACCGGCAATTCAAAATTTTAATAACTTATTACAACTCTGGACGTTTTTTGCATTCAGCATGCACCATTCAAAGCCACGTCATCAACTTTCAAACGTTTCCGACATAATTTGCTATTTTTAATGCATTTACTGATTTGTTTTGAGCCTAATGGCCCTGCAATTGAAAAGCTCTAAAATGAACTTTGAAAAGGTTGAAACTTGGCATGGTATCATCATTTCACCCGCATAGCATGTGCAAAAAAGTAGAGAGGGTCACCGCAAAAACTGGATGCACTTCGTGTGCAAACTGGACAATCTCTTTCGAAGTATTAGGGTTTCAGACGAAAACTCATCTGTTACACCGGCAATTCAAAATTTTAATAACTTATTAAAACTCCGGATGTTTTTTTGCAACGGGCATGCAACATTCAAAGCCACATCATCAACTTTCATCCCTTTGTGACATAATTTGCTATTTTTAATGCATTTACAGATTTATTTTGAGCTAAATGGCCCTAAAATTGAAAAGCTCTATAAATGAACTCTAAAAAGGTTGAAATTTGGCATGGTATCATCATTTC
>NW_025228764.1:35304-37844 GCF_018294505.1 Triticum aestivum
TGAAAAGGTTGAAACTTGGCATGGTATCATCATTTCACCCGCATAGCATGTGCAAAAAAGTAGAGAGGGTCACCGCAAAAACTGGATGCACTTCGTGTGCAAACTGGACAATCTCTTTCGAAGTATTAGGGTTTCAGACGAAAACTCATCTGTTACACCGGCAATTCAAAATTTTAATAACTTATTAAAACTCCGGATGTTTTTTTGCAACGGGCATGCAACATTCAAAGCCACGTCATCAACTTTCATCCCTTTGTGACATAATTTGCTATTTTTAATGCATTTACAGATTTATTTTGAGCTAAATGGCCCTAAAATTGAAAAGCTCTATAAATGAACTCTAAAAAGGTTGAAATTTGGCATGGTATCATCATTTCACCCGCATAGCATGTGCAAAGAAGTAGAGAGGGTCATGGCAAAAACTGGATGCACCTCGTGTACAAACTAGACAATTTCTTTCGAAGTATCACGGTTTTGGACCAAAACTCATCTCTTAGACCGGCAATTCAAAATTTTAATAACTTATTACAACTCTGGATGTTTTTTGCATCCAGCATGCAACATTCAAAGCCACGACATCAACTTTCAACCCTTTGTGACATAATTTGCTATTTTTAATGCATTTACTGATTTGTTTTGAGCTAAATGGCCCTGAAATTGAAAAGCTCTACAAATGAACTCTGAAAAGGTTGAAACTTGGCATGGTATCATCATTTCACCCGCATAGCATGTGCAAAAAAGTAGAGAGGGTCACCGGAAAAACTGGATGCACTTCGTGTGCAAACTGGACAATCTCTTTCGAAGTATCAGGGTTTCGGACAAAAACTCATCTGTTAGACCAGCAATTCAAAATTTTAATAACTTATTACAACTCTGGATGTCTTTTGCATTCAGCATGCACCATTGAAAGCGACGTCATCAACATTCAACCCTTTGTGACATAATTTGCTATTTTTAATGCATTTACTGATTTGTTTTGAGCTAAATGGCCCTGAAATTGAAAAGCTCTACAAATGAACTCTGAGAAGGTTGAAACTTGGCATGGTATCATCATTTCACCCGCATAGCATGTGCAAAAAAGTAGAGAGGGTCACCGCAAAAACTGGATGCACTTCGTGTGCAAACTGGACAATCTCTTTCGAAGTATTAGGGTTTCAGACGAAAACTCATCTGTTACACCAGCAATTCAAAATTTTAATAACTTATTACAACTCCGGACGTTTTTTGCATCCAGCATGCAATATTCAAAGCCACGTAATCAACTTTCAACCCTTTCTGACATAATTTGCTATTTTTCATGCATTTACTGATTTGTTTTGAGCTAAATGGCCCTGAAATTGAAAAGCTCTATAAATGAACTCTGAAAACGTTGAAATTTGGCATGGTATCATCATTTCACCCGCATAGCATGTGCAAAAAAGTAGACAGGGTCATGGCAAAAACTGGATGCACCTCGTGTGCAAACTGGACAATCTCTTTCGAAGTATCAGGGTTTCGGACGAAAACTCATCTGTTAGACCAGCAATTCAAAATTTTAATAACTTATTACAACTCTGGATGTCTTTTGCATTCAGCATGCACCATTGAAAGCGACGTCATCAACATTCAACCCTTTGTGACATAATTTGCTATTTTTAATGCATTTACTGATTTGTTTTGAGCTAAATGGCCCTGAAATTGAAAAGCTCTACAAATGAACTGTGAAAAGGTTGAAACTTGGCATGGTATCATCATTTCACCCGCATAGCATGTGCAAAAAAAGTAGAGAGGGTCACGGAAAAACTCGATGCACTTCGTGCACAAACTGGACAATCTCTTTCGACGTATCAGGGTTTTGGACGAAAACTCATCTGTTACACCCGCAATTCAAAATTTTAATAACTTATTACAACTCTGGATGTCTTTTGCATTCAGCATGCACCATTCAAAGCCACGTCATCAACTTTCAACCCTTTGTGACATAATTTGCTATTTATAATGCATTTACTGATTTGTTTTGAGCTAAATGGCCCTGAAATTGAAAAGCTCTACAAATGAACTCTGAAAAGGTTGAAACTTGGCATGGTATCATCATTTCACCCGCATAGCATGTGCAAAAAAGTAGAGAGGGTCACCGGAAAAACTGGATGCACTTCGTGTGCAAACTGGACAATCTCTTTCGAAGTATCAGGGTTTCGGACGAAAACTCATCTGTTAGACCAGCAATTCAAAATTTTAATAACTTATTACAACTCTGGATGTCTTTTGCATTCAGCATGCACCATTGAAAGCGACGTCATCAACATTCAACCCTTTGTGACATAATTTGCTATTTTTAATGCATTTACTGATTTGTTTTGAGCTAAATGGCCCTGAAATTGAAAAGCTCTACAAATGAACTCTGAAAAGGTTGAAACTTGGCATGGTATCATCATTTCACCCGCATAGCATGTGCAAAAAAGTAGAGAGGGTCACCGCAAAAACTGGATGCACTTCGTGTGCAAACTGGACAATCTCTTTCGAAGTATTAGGGTTTCAGACGAAAACTCATCTGTTACACC
>NW_025228765.1:0-11064 GCF_018294505.1 Triticum aestivum
GTAGTAGTGGTGATTGATTGGTGAAGCAACCAAGCGGCACCTAGCATGCAGAATTGATGGTATATTTAGCTAGGTCCTTTTCAATTCCAATGCCGGTTTGCATCCATGATCCTGCATCGTATATAAACATATCCCTGTCGAGTGCTCAGTCACAGCAACGCCAGCGATCACAGTATCAATTCCACGATGACGGACTGGTCGTCCCTTCTGCCGGACCTTCTCCGTCGCGTCGGCGAGTGCATCCTGGTCACCAGCGACATCGATCACTACATGGACATGCGGGCTGTCTGTCACAACTGGCGCTCCGCCCTCGTCGACCCGTGCAGCGACTGCGCCGGCGTCGACCTCCTGTGCTTCCGCCCTCGGCACTGGGTCATGCTAGACGAGGAGGAGGAGCCCACGGACGGCGCCCGCCTCTTTGTCAACATCTCGACAGGGCGTTTTCTCCGCCGCCGCGTCCTGGTGCTTCAGGACCACATCCTCGTCGGCCCTTCCGACGGGCTCCTCATCGTCGGCGACAGGAAGCCCCAGCATGCTGTCCGCGTCCTCAACCCCTTCACTGGCTCGCTGCTCCATTTCAAGGTGATACTACCTAGTTACCGGGCCAAGGCAGTGGTTGGAGGCGGCGGGCATGAGCGCCCAACGTCACTCGTCTTCGGGCTCGACTGCTGCTACGATAACGACGACCCCGTCTGGAGCGCAGATCCGGCCAGCGACTACGTCCGCATCACCTACGGAAATGGCCCGGTCTGTCTCGGAAGCATGGTCGCCCACGCAGGCCACGTCTACATGGTCGACTGGGAGTGGGAGCCATCCGTGTACGAGGTCGTCTGGGACGATTGCTTCACCTACCGACGATGGATAACGCAGAGGCCGGACGCGTTCGTGTCTTCTGATGAGGGCTCGGAGTCATGGCCGTGGCTTAGAAATTACCTAGTGGAGTCTGACGGGGAGCTGCTCCTCGTCCGTCGTCCGCGGCTTCGTAGGCATAACATGGAGGTTTTCAGGGTGGACCTTGAGGGACACACGCTCGAGCCCGTCAACCAGATCGCCGGTGGCCGCCACGCCCTCTTTGTGGGGAAGAGGTGCCTGTCCGTTGACGCCGACAGGCTCCCCTCTGTCGATGGAAACTGCATCTACTACGGCATTGCTGACATATACACAGAAGACGGCAGTCTGGAGAAGTGTGAGGGCATGTACAGGTATGATCTCGGTGATGGCAGCGAAGAGAGGATCTCAGGCCTCCTGTCGCCCCAGAGCGAGAGCTTTCGTGCTCGCCCTTTCAGCCTCATTCAGGTTCTCATTGCCTCCTGTCGCCCCAGAGCGAGAGCTTTCGTGCTCGCCCTTTCAGCCTCATTCAGGTTCTCATTACCTACTGTGCCGTCCTCCCTGATGTGGAAGCGCAAGTCACCAAGGGATTCAAAGATGAAAAATGACATGTTCCCCGACCTGTACTGAAGTAGTACTTCTACGAGTTATTGCTCTGAGTTTGTGTATTGCTCTTAGTAGTTTTACAATTTATGGGCAAGGGTTTCATATCAAGTGGGAACATTCAGAAGGAGTATTCGACTTTGTGACTTGTTCTTAGCATCGAAGTCCTTATATTAATTCATCCCCAAAACTAGAAATATATATGTTATCACAGGCTCTAAGCTAAGGGTTAGCAGATTTGCTTGACAACAATATCCATCCATTCCAGGGATTGTTATACAGGAAATCTCGGTCTTTTACCGCCTGAAATATAAAATATTCATATTAAATTCAAATTCAAATTTTTTTATGGACAAAATACTAAATTTGTACTACATGCATACCTGTTGGCATAATTCAAACAATGCATGAGTTAGTTTAAGAAGTGACCAAGGTCGCCAGTTAATTAGGTTTGGAGAGTTTACGTGTTTTAGCTTTTTTAGGCAAATCCACGTGTTTTAGTAGTAGTGTATACTGTATAGGCAAGTTTGTGTATCCGTGTACCAGAAAATTATGAAAAGCAATAAGAGAAAAACACAAGGCACCTATGCCTCTGGCTAATTTCGAGTTTGTGTGCATGTGTTTCAACCCTGGTGCTTGTGTGCGCACCGGCGAGATATCAAGTGCTACAAGTAGTTCGTATGTGCTAAGGCCAGTTGCGCGAACACAATTAGTCGAGCTGCCTCGTGATCGTGTGTTTGATCCCTTGGAAAAGCTACCAATTGATACCAAACCAAGGTGTGAAGGCTTTGCCATTAAGTTGCATCACGGTGGAATTGAAGGATTCTTCGCCGCCATAAAGTTGTGTCACACGGACGCTTCAAGAGGGTTATGTCGACTTTGAAAGCAAGTGGCGGTGGTGTGACCATCCATTACCCCGTGCTTGCAGGCAACAATTATGGGGTGGAAGATGATGGCGCGGTCGAATAAATAAAGGACCAAGAGGCTTTCGCCTCCCTAGCCCAAGGTGTGCCTGATGAGCATGAAAGAATCATATGGGATAGGAAAATTTGCGTTGCAGCTAACCTTCATGGTTAATGAGATGCGAGATATCGGATAAAAGATGCAGGTAAACATAGTTGTGGAAAAGTTACTATGGGTTGTTCCTAACAAATGTCTACCAATCTTTGGCACCATAGAGTAGTGGAGCGATGTGAGGAAGATGTCGACGATGGAGGTGATTGGGTGGCTGATGACCTATGAGCTGGCGTTGAAGGGACGTGAACGCGGCCAAAAACAAGAGCAGATGAAGTTCTCGCGTAGTAGGGAGAAAGATAAAAAAGAAGTACCATAAGTTAGACAAATCAAAAGTTTGTTGCTACAATTGCTAGGACTATGGACACTATGCTCGAGAGTATCCTAATCCACGGAAGGGGAGGCAAACCAGGAGCACGGAGTACTACAACTAGCTGAGCTGGACATGGAACCACCCAAGGTTGCTTTGATGATGAAGCGGTGGTTAAAAAAATTAGTCATGTATTTTGTTTTGTTTGTGTCTAAGTCGTCCATGTGTACAATATGTCTTCTTTAGATACACAGTACACACAAAGCTAGATTTACAATATGCTTCCTTCTTTAGATACACAGTACAAGTAAAAGAAGAAAAAAGATACAAAACATTTATGGTGGAGAGCTATCCGAAAAGAAACTGTGCTCACTGCGATCAAGATCTATCATGTGCTGCCTCCAGAGTTCCCTCCATGAGTTTTTAAGGCCATCAAGAAAATTTTCTTGAGTTTCTTCTGGAAATGTTTCAAGAAAGCGAAGGGTGGCCTTTGTTTGGTTGCGTGGGAGCATATTTCAAGCCGTTGAGCCTTGCTGGCCTTGGGATCCATCACCCTGACTATCTTAACAATACTCTTCAAATTCACTAGCTTTGGCTCCAAAAATCAGGCACAATTAGGGCGTGGTCAGGGCTTCCACGTGCTAAATCTGAGAGGGGGGCGGCGGCACACACTATTTGTCGCTGCGACCAAATGCACAATCAACAGAGGCGACCGGGTCATTTTTTGGAACAACATATGAATAGTGACATACTGCCCGTGATATTGCACCCAACTTATTCCCATTTGTGAATATGTAATCCAGGGAAGGAAAATCGGTTGTTGTAGATCTTCCCGATGTCAGATGTGTCAATGATATCAAGGAAACTCTGACTAGTAGTGCGTCTCTCGACATAGCACCGCAAAAGGAGCGTTTTATCAGATGACTGTGATAAGAAACTGATGTTGGACGACAGATCGTCTCGCAAGGCATGGCTTGCAACACCCTCCATGTTGATTGATGTGCGATCAGGCTCCTGAGTGCATTGATCATATAGTGGTGCAATTTCCATATGCCAGGCGTTTCTGGTTTGTTTTTCTCTTAGGCTTTGGTCTTGACAGCTTAACACCAAACATGGGTTACTGTACCAAAGAGTGGTGGTGCTCAATGGACCGAAGGCTTCCCACACAAGAGTTAGAGAGATGGTAGCAATCATGATTGTGGGTTTCCACAAGTTGTGGTTGTAGAGAAACGCCAGTCTTCGAAGGTAAAGTGCCGCCAGTCCATAGAGTTGTCACATTGGTGGATGAAGAGCACAAGCAATGGAAATTGGCCAGGCGGAAGGAGACAGAGATTAGTGAGGAGTAGCTCTAGTTGTTTTAGGGCAGGGCCGGCTTTTTACTTTCACTGGTGTAAGAAGAGCTTGTATTTAACTCTTTCTCTCTCTCGTTAATGAAAATGACAAATGACTCTTGCTTGTTCTTTTAAAAAAAGAAAATAAAAAAGAAAGGAAAAAAGAAAGGACCACAAGGCACAACCCACAGCCAAGATAGGAAGGTTTTTTTGGGTAAACCACACATATATTCATAAAACAACAAAGTTACAAAGAACACATGCGGCTACAACAAGAGTGCATGAGAAAATACTATTGTGCTGAAACTTTGGAGAGAACACCCTCATAGAGAGAAAATAACACACAGATCCCTGGAGGTCCCTTCAAAAGCCAATGTGACCTCCTACCATCAGAAAACTAGCAACGCTAAAGTGTACACCGGAGATCTATCGGAGTCAGAACGCACCATCGTCCGTAGGCTTTCTGAGTCGATGAAGAGGGCCGCCGCGAAAGCCTGAACCCGCATCTTTGTGGCGCATCGACCTAGGGTTGTCCCCGGATCCTAGATCTGCCGCAGCAAGCCGACAACGTCGGAGCAAGTTGCCAGATCCGCCAAACAACCAACACATGTCCAGTTCCGGCATAGCCGACAACTCCCATGCGCTAATGCCGCCATTGATTAGGATGACCACCGCTGGCCGGGCTCCTGAAACTATCTTCATGGGATCCACCACGATGTCGGAGGGCACGCCGTAGCAACGCGGTTGGAACCGGAAGATGAGATTACCTGGTACAGCCTTCGCCGTCGCCTCGCAGGTAGCACTCCAACATACTAGATTCATTGTCCTAGTGGAATCGCATGGTACTAAACTTAGAATGCACAGATATTTCCGTTTTGGTCCCGCTAGCAATGCTAGGGAGGCAGTCACTGCTCCCTTTTTTCGATTAAGGGAAAATTTTATTAGCTCAAAATAGAGCATCAAGAGGATACAAATATAATGAGCCCACCCGGCCTTTGCATAGTTAGGATGCACATAGCCAATACCTGTTGGAAATATGCCCTAGAGGAAATAATAAAAGGATTATTATTATATTTCTTTTATTCATGCTATAATTGTATTATCCGGAAATCGTAATACGTGTGTGAATACTTAGACCACAACATGTCCGACAGCGCATGAAGCAATTTAGGTGAAGGAGTTCATCACCGACCTAGGAGTCATACCCAATGCGTCGGGGCCGATCAAACTCTTCTGTGAGAACACTGGAGCTATTGCCCTTGCGAAGGAGCCCAGGTTTCACAAGAAGACCAGGCACATCAAGCGTCGTTTCAACTGCATCCGTGAAAATGTTCAAGATGGAGACATAGATATTTGCAAAGTACATACGGATCTGAATGTCGCAGATCCGTTGACTAAACCCCTTCCGCGAGCAAAACATGATCAACACCAGAACTCTATGGGTGTTCGATTCATCACAATGTAACTAGATTATTGACTCTAGTGCAAGTGGGAGACTGTTGGAAATATGCCCTAGAGGCAATAATAAAAGGATTATTATTATATTTCTTTGTTCATGATGGTTGTCTTTTATTCATGCTATAATTGTATTATCCGGAAAACGTAATACATGTATGAATACTTAGACCACAACATGTCCCTAGTGAGCCTCTAGTTGACTAGCTCGTTGATCAACAGATAGTCATGGTTTCCTGACTATGGACATTGGATATCGTTGATAACGGGATCACATCATTAGGAGAATGATGTGATGGACAAGACCCAATCCTAAGCATAGCACAAGATCGTGTAGTTCGTTTTGCTAGAGCTTTTCCTATGTCAAGTATCTCTTCCTTAGACCATGAGATCGTGTAACTCCCGGATACCGTAGGAGTGCTTTAGGTGTACCAAACGTCACAACGTAACTTGGTGACTATAAAGGTGCACTACAGGTATCTCCGAAAGTGTCTGTTGGGTTGACACGGATCGAGACTGGGATTTGTCACTCCGTATAACGGAGAGGTATCACTGGGCCCACTCGGTAGTGCATCATCATAATGAGCTCAAAGTGACCAAGTGTCTGGTTATGGGATCATGCGTTACGGTACGAGTAAAGTGACTTGCCGGCAATGAGATTGAACGAGGTATTTGGATACCGACGATCGAATCTCGGGCAAGTAACATACCATCTGACAAAGGGAATAGTATACGGGGTTGCTTGAATCCTCGACATCGTGGTTCATCCGATAAGATCATCGAGGAGTATGTGGGAGCCAACATGGGTATCCAGATCCCACTCTTGGTTATTGACCGGAGAGCCGTCTCGGTCATGTCTGCATGTCTCCCGAACCCGTAGGGTCTACACACTTAAGGTTCGGTGACGCTAGGGTTGTATGAATATGAGTATGCAGCAAACCGAATGTTGTTCGGAGTCCCGGATGAGATCCCGGACGTCACGAGGAGTTCCGGAATGGTCCGGAGGTAAAGAATTATATATAAGAAGTGCTGTTTCGGCCATCAAGAAAGTTTCGGGGTCACCCAGTATTGTACCGGGACCACCAGAAGGGTCCCGGGGGTCCACCGGGTGGGGCCACCTATCCCGGAGGGCCCCGTGGGCTGAAGTGGGAGGGGAACCAGCCCCTAGTGGGCTGGTGCGCCCCCCCTTGCCCCCCCTGTGCCTAGGGTTGGAAACCCTAGGGTGGGGGCGCACCACTTGCTTTGGGGGGCACTCCACCCCCCTGGCCGCCGCCCCCCCTTGGAGATTCAATCTTCAGGGGCCGGCGCCCCCCTGGGGGCCTATATAAAGGAGGGGGAGGGAGGGCAGCCGCACCCTAAGTCTTGGCGCCTCCCTCCCCCTACTACACCTCTTCCTCCTCCCGCAGTAGCTTGGCGAAGCCCTGCCGGAGTTCTGCTCCATCTACCACCACGCCGTTGTGCTGCTGGATCTTCATCAACCTCTCCTTCCCCCTTGCTGGATCAAGACGGAGGAGACATCACGCTGACTGTACGTGTGTTGAACGCGGAGGTGCCGTCCATTTGGCGCTAGGATCTCCGGTGATAGGATCACGACGAGAACGACTACCTCAACCCCGTTCTCTTGAACGCTTCCGCACGCGATCTACAAGTGGTATGTAGATGCAATCTCTCTCCTATCACTCGTTGCTTAGATGAACTCATAGATGGATCTTGGTGAAACCGTAGAAAAAATTTTATTTTATGCAACGTTCCCCAATAGTGGCATCATGAGCTAGGTCTATGCGTAGTTCTCTATTGCACGAGTAGAACAAAATTTTGTTGTGGGCGTAGATCTTATCAACTTGCTTGCCGCTACTAGTCTTATTTTGCTTCAGCGGTATTGTGGGATGAAGCCGCCCGGACCGACCTTACACGTACGCTTACGTGAGATAGGTTCCACCGACTGACATGCACTGGTTGCATAAGGTGGCTAGCGGGTGTCTGTCTCTCCCACTTTAGTTGGAGCGGATTCGACGAAAAGGGTCCTTATGAAGGGTAAATAGAAGTTGACAAAATCACGTTGTGGTTATTCGTAGGTAAGAAAACATTCTTGCTAGAACCCAATTGCAGCCACGTAAAAGATGCAACAACAATTAGAGGATGTCTAACTTGTTTTTGCAGCAATTGTCATGTGATGTGATATGGCCAGAAGTTGTGATGAATGATGAATGATTTATTGTGATGTATGAGATCATGTTCTTGTAATAGGAATCACAACTTGCATGTCGATGAGTATGACAACCGGCAGGAGCCATATGAGTTGTCTTTATTTTTTGTATGACCTGCGTGTCATTGAAGAACACCATGTAAATTACTTTACTTTATTGCTAAACGTGTTAGCCATAGAAGTAGAAGTAGTCATTGGCGTGACAACTTCATGAAGACACGATGATGGAGATCATGGTGTCATGCCGGTGACGAAGATGATCATGGAGCCCCGAATATGGAGATCAAAGGAGCTATATGATATTGGCCATATCATGTCACTATTATATAATTGCATGTGATGTTTACTATGTTTATGCATCTTGTTTACTTAGAACGACGGTAGTAAATAAGATGATCCCTTATAATAATTTCAAGAAAGTGTTCCCCCTAACTGTACGCCGTTGCTAAAGTTCGTCATTTCGAAGCACCACGTGATGATCGGGTGTGATAGATCCTTACGTTCACATACAACAGGTGTAAGACAGTTTTACACATGCATAAACACTTAGGGATAACTTGACGAGCCTAGCATGTACAGACATGGCCTCGAAACACAAGAGACCAAAAAGTCGAACATGAGTCATATGGAAGATACAATCAACATGGAGATGTTCACCAATGATGACTAGTCCGTCTCACGTGATGATCGGACACGGCCTAGTCGACTCGGATCGTGTAACACTTAGATGACTAAAGGGATGTCAATATGAGTGGGAGTTTATTAAATAATTTGATTAGATGAACTTAATTATCATGAACTTAGTCTAAAATCTTTGCAAAATATGTCTTGTTGATCAAATGGCCAACGCTCATGTCAACATGAACTTCAACGCGTTCCTAGAGAAAACCAAGCTGAAAGATGATGGCAGCAACTATTCAGACTGGGTCCGGAACCTGAGGATCATCCTCATAGCAGCCAAGAAAGATTATGTCCTAGAAGCACCGCTAGGTGAAGCACCCATCCCAGAGAACCAACACGTTATGGACGCTTGGCAGTCACGTGCTGATGATTACTCTCTTGTTCAGTGCGGCATGCTTTACAGCTTAGAACCGGGGCTCCAAAAGCGTTTTGAGTGACACAGAGCATATGAGATGTTCGAAGAGCTGAAAATGGTTTTTCAAGCTGATGCCCGGGTCGAGAGATATGAAGTCTCCGACAAGTTCTATAGTTGTAAGACGGAGGAAAACAGTTCTGTCAGTGAGAACATACTCAAAATGTCTGGGTTGCACAACCGCCTGTCCCAGCTGGAGAACAACCTCCCAGACGAGGCGGTCATTGACAGAATCCTTCAGTCGCTCCCACCGAGCTACAAGAGCTTTGTGCTGAACTACAATATGCAGGGGATGGTGAAGACCATTCCTAAAGTATTTTCAATGCTGAAGTGGGCAGAGGTTGAAATCAAGAAAGAACATCAAGTGTTGATGGTCAATAAGACCACTAAGTTCAAGAAGGGCAAGGGTAAGAAGAACTTCAAGAAGGACGGCAAAGATGTTGCCGGGAAGAAGTCAAAGAATGGACCCAAGCCTGAGACTGAGTGCTTTTATTGCAAAGAGAAGGGTCACTGGAAGCGGAACTGCCCCAAATACTTAGCGGACAAGAAGGCCGGCAACACTAAAGGTATATGTGATATACATGTAATTGATGTGTACCTTACCAGTACTCGTAGTAACTCCTGGGTATTTGATACCGGTGTCGTTGCTCATATTTGTTACTCACAGCAGGAGCTGCAGAATAAGCGGAGACTGGTGAAGGACGAGGTGACGATGCGCGTCGGGAATGGTTCCAAGGTCGATGTGATCGCCGTCGGCACGCTACCTCTACATTTACCCACGGGATTAGTTATGAACCTCAATAATTGTTATTTAGTGCCAAGTTTGAGCATGAACATTGTATCTAGATCTCGTTTAATACGAGATGGCTACTCATTTTAATCCGAGAATAATGGTTGTTCTATTTATATGAGAGATATGTTTGATGGTCATGCCCCCCGATGGTCAATGTTTTATTCTTAATGAATCTCGAACGCAATGTTACACATATTCATAGTGTGAATACCAAAAGATGTAAAGTTGATAACGATAGTCCCACATACTTGTGGCACTGTCACCTTGGTCACATTGGTGTCAAGCGCATGAAGAAGCTTCGTGCTGATGAACTTTTAGAGTCTCTCGATTATGAATCATTTGACACATGCGAACCATGCCTCATGGGCAAAATGACCAATACTCCGTTCTCCAGAACTATGGAGCGAGCAACCAACTTATTGGAAATCATACATACTGATGTATGTGGTCCAATGAGCGCTGAGGCTCGCGGAGGATATCGTTATGTTCTCACTCTCACTGATGACTTAAGTAGATATGGGTATGTCTACTTGATGAAACACAAGTCTAAGACCTTTGAAAAGTTCAAGGAATTTCAGAATGAAGTAGAGAATCAACGTGACCGAAAGATAAAATTCTTATGATCGGATCGTGGATGAGAATATTGAAGTCACGAATTTGGTACACACTTAAGAAAATGTGGAATCGTTTCACAACTCACGCCGCCTGGAACACCTCAGCGTAACGGTGTGTCAGAACGTCGTAATCGCACTCTATTGGATATGGTGCGATCTATGATGTCTCTTACCGATTTACCGCTATCATTTTGGGGATGCGCTCTAGAGACAACTACATTCACTTTAAATAGGGCACCGTCTAAATTCGTTGAGACGAAATGGCTTGACTTGATGGGGTCCTAGCTACCTTATGGATTTTATCACGGATTCGCACCAGTGCCCACCTTTGACGAAATGGCTTCAGCCCAAAGCCAAGGCGGTTGTCGGCTCTGTGTTCCCTCCTTCAACCGGAGCAACATTTCACTGTCATCCGATTCCACAAGGCTATGTTGTTGTGATGGTGGATGAAATAAAGGAGGGATTTGAGGAGCTCCAGCTTGAGCACCCTACAGGTGATGTGGAGACTCAGCTGGGTCTTGATATGAAGACTCCGTGTCTATGGCGGAAGGAGCACATCAACCTTCTGAACTTCACGCCTCCTGCGAGTCAGATGGGCACTCTACCTCCTCAGCATCCTCCTCCTCCTCCGGCGAGTGATCAGGGCACTCCGCCTCCCCTTCCTGCGCATGAGGGCGGCAGTACTCCGCCTCCTTCTCCGCTTGCTTTGGCGCGTCTGAGCAGCCCGACTCCTCCTTCGCCGCCTCGTAAGCGACAGCGGAACACATACGCCGCCGCTCCAGCTGCTCCGGCGCGTCGTAGCAATCTGCCTCCGGCT
>NW_025228765.1:16727-28318 GCF_018294505.1 Triticum aestivum
AAGTGGCGGTGGTGTGACCATCCATTACCCCATGCTTGCAGGCGACAATTATGGGGTGGAAGATGATGGCGCGGTCGAATAAATAAAGGACCAAGAGGCTTTCGCCTCCCTAGCCCAAGGTGTGCCTGATGAGCATGAAAGAATCATATGGGATAGGAAAATTTGTGTTGCAGCTAACCTTCATGGTTAATGAGATGCGAGATATTGGATAAAAGATGCAGGTAAACATAGTTGTGGAAAAGTTACTATGGGTTGTTCCTGACAAATGTCTACCAATCTTTGGCACCATAGAGTAGTGGAGCGATGTGAGGAAGATGTCGACGATGGAGGTGATTGGGTGGCTGATGACCTATGAGCTGGCGTTGAAGGGACGTGAACGCGGCTAAAAACAAGAGCAGATGAAGTTCTCGCGTAGTAGGGAGAAAGATAAAAAAGAAGTACCATAAGTTAGACAAATCAAAAGTTTGTTGCTACAATTGCTAGGACTATGGACACTATGCTCGAGAGTATCCTAATCCACGGAAGGGGAGGCAAACCAGGAGCACGGAGTACTACAACTAGCTGAGCTGGACATGGAACCACCCAAGGTTGCTTTGATGATGAAGCGGTGGTTAAAAAAATTAGTCATGTATTTTGTTTTGTTTGTGTCTAAGTCGTCCATGTGTACAATATGTCTTCTTTAGATACACAGTACACACAAAGCTAGATTTACAATATGCTTCCTTCTTTAGATACACAGTACAAGTAAAAGAAGAAAAAAGATACAAAACATTTATGGTGGAGAGCTATCTGAAAAGAAACTGTGCTCACTGCGATCAAGATCTATCATGTGCTGCCTCCAGAGTTCCCTCCATGAGTTTTTAAGGCCATCAAGAAAATTTTCTTGAGTTTCTTCTGGAAATGTTTCAAGAAAGCGAAGGGTGGCCTTTGTTTGGTTGCGTGGGAGCATATTTCAAGCCGTTGAGCCTTGCTGGCCTTGGGATCCATCACCCTGACTATCTTAACAATACTCTTCAAATTCACTAGCTTTGGCTCCAAAAATCAGGCACAATTAGGGCGTGGTCAGGGCTTCCACGTGCTAAATCTGAGAGGGGGGCGGGGGCACACACTATTTGTCGCTGCGACCAAATGCACAATCAACAGAGGCGACCGGGTCATTTTTTGGAACAACATATGAATAGTGACATACTGCCCGTGATATTGCACCCAACTTATTCCCATTTGTGAATATGTAATCCAGGGAAGGAAAATCGGTTGCTGCAGATCTTCCTGATGTCAGATGTGTCAATGATATCAGGGAAACTCTGACTAGTAGTGCGTCTCTCGACATAGTACCGCAAAAGGAGCGTTTTATCAGATGACTGTGATACGAAACTGATGTTGGACGACAGATCGTCTCGCAAGGCATGGCTTGCAACACCCTCCATGTTGATTGATGTGCGATCAGGCTCCTGAGTGCATTGATCATATAGTGGTGCAATTTCCATATGCCAGGCGTTTATGGTTTCTTTTTCTCTTAGGCTTTGGTCTTGACAGCTTAACACCAAACATGGGTTACTGTACCAAAGAGTGGTGGTGCTCGATGGACCGAAGGCTTCCCACACAAGAGTTAGAGAGATGGTAGCAATCATGATTGTGGGTTTCCACAAGTTGTGGTTGTAGAGAAACGCCAGTCTTCGAAGGTAAAGTGCCGCCAGTCCATAGAGTTGTCACATTGGTGGATGAAGAGCACAAGCAATGGAAATTGGCCAGGCGGAAGGAGACAGAGATTAGTGAGGAGTAGCTCTAGTTGTTTTAGGGCAGGGCCGACTTTTTACTTTCACTGGTGTAAGAAGAGCTTGTATTTAACTCTTTCTCTCTCTCGTTAATGAAAATGACAAATGACTCTTGCTTGTTCTTTTAAAAAAAGAAAATAAAAAAGAAAGGAAAAAAGAAAGGACCACAAGGCACAACCCACAGCCAAGATAGGAAGGTTTTTTTGGGTAAACCACACATATATTTATAAAACAACAAAGTTACAAAGAACACACGCGGCTACAACAAGAGTGCATGAGAAAATACTATTGTGCTGAAACTTTGGAGAGAACACCCTCATAGAGAGAAAATAACACACAGATCCCAGGAGGTCCCTTCAAAAGCCAATGTGACCTCCTACCATCAGAAAACTAGCAACGCTAAAGTGTACACCGGAGATCTATCGGAGTCAGAATGCACCATCGTCCGTAGGCTTTCTGAGTCGATGAAGAGGGCCTCCGCGAAAGCCTGAACCCGCATCTTTGTGGCGCATCGACCTAGGGTTGTCCCCGGATCCTAGATCTGCCGCAGCAAGCCGATAACATCGGAGCAAGTTGCCAGATCCGCCAAACAACCAACACATGTCCAGTTCCGGCATAGCCAACAACTCCCATGCGCTAATGCCGCCATTGATTAGGATGACCACCGCTGGCCGGGCTCCTGAAACTATCTTCATGGGATCCACCACGATGTCGGAGGGCACGCCGTAGCAACGGGGTTGGAACCGGAAGATGAGATTACCTGGTACAGCCTTCGCCGTCGCCTCGCAGGTAGCACTCCAACATACTAGATTCATTGTCCTAGTGGAATCGCATGGTACTAAACTTAGAATGCACAGATATTTCCGTTTTGGTCCCGCTAGCAATGCTAGGGAGGCAATCACTGCTCCCTTTTTTCGATAAAGGGAGAATTTTATTAGCTCAAAATAGAGCATCAAGAGGATACAAATATAATGAGCCCACCCGGACTCTGCATAGTTAGGATGCACATAGCCAATACCTGTTGGAAATATGCCCTAGAGGCAATAATAAAAGGATTATTATTATATTTCTTTGTTCATGATCGTTGTCTTTTATTCATGCTATAATTGTATTATCCGGAAATCGTAATACATGTGTGAATACTTAGACCACAACATGTCCGACAGCGCATGAAGCAATTTGGGTGAAGGAGTTCATCACCGACCTAGGAGTCATACCCAATGCGTCGGGGCCGATCAAACTCTTCTGTGAGAACACTGGAGCTATTGCCCTTGCGAAGGAGCCCAGGTTTCACAAGAAGACCAGACACATCAAGCGTCGTTTCAACTGCATCCGTGAAAATGTTCAAGATGGAGACATAGATATTTGCAAAGTACATACGGATCTGAATGTCGCAGATCCGTTGACTAAACCCCTTCCGCGAGCAAAACATGATCAACACCAGAACTCTATGGGTGTTCGATTCATCACAATGTAACTAGATTATTGACTCTAGTGCAAGTGGGAGACTGTTGGAAATATGCCCTAGAGGCAATAATAAAAGGATTATTATTATATTTCTTTGTTCATGATGGTTGTCTTTTATTCATGCTATAATTGTATTATCCGGAAATCGTAATACATGTGTGAATACTTAGACCACAACAGTCCCTAGTGAGCCTCTAGTTGACTAGCTCGTTGATCAACAGATAGTCATGGTTTCCTGACTATGGACATTGGATATCGTTGATAACGGGATCACATCATTAGGAGAATGATGTGATGGACAAGACCCAATTCTAAGCATAGCACAAGATCGTGTAGTTCGTTTTGCTAGAGCTTTTCCTATGTCAAGTATATCTTCCTTAGACCATGAGATCGTGTAACTCCCGGATACCGTAGGAGTGCTTTGGGTGTACCAAACGTCACAACGTAACTGGGTGACTATAAAGGTGCACTACAGGTATCTCCGAAAGTGTCTGTTGGGTTGACACGGATCGAGACTGGGATTTGTCACTCCGTATAACGGAGAGGTATCACTGGGCCCACTCGGTAGTGCATCATCATAATGAGTTCAAAGTGACCAAGTGTCTGGTTATGGGATCATGCGTTACGGTACGAGTAAAGTGACTTGCCGGCAATGAGATTGAACGAGGTATTTGGATACCGACGATCGAATCTCGGGCAAGTAACATACCATCTGACAAAGGGAATAGTATACGGGGTTGCTTGAATCCTCGACATCGTGGTTCATCCGATAAGATCATCGAGGAGTATGTGGGAGCCAACATGGGTATCCAGATCCCGCTGTTGGTTATTGACCGGAGAGCCGTCTCGGTCATGTCTGCATGTCTCCCGAACCCGTAGGGTCTACACACTTAAGGTTCGGTGACGCTAGGGTTGTATGAATGATGCTGTATGCATCAAACCGAATGTTGTTCGGAGTCCCGGATGAGACCCCGGACGTCACGAGGAGTTCCGGAATGGTCCGGAGGTAAAGAATTATATATAAGAAGTGTTGTTTCGGCCATCAAGAAAGTTTCGGGGTCACCCGGTATTGTACCGGGACCACCGGAAGGGTCCCGGGGGTCCACCGGGTGGGACCACCTATCCCGGAGGGCCCCGTGGGCTGAAGTGGGAGGGGAACCAGCCCCTAGTGGGCTGGTGCGCCCCCCCTTCCCCCCCCTGCGCCTAGCGTTGGAAACCCTAGGGTGGGGGGCGCACCACTTGCTTTGGGGGGCACTCCACCCCCCTGGCCGCCGCCCCCCCTTGGAGATTCAATCTCCAGGGGCCGGTGCCCCCCTGGGGGCCTATATAAAGGAGGGGGGAGGGAGGGCAGCCGCACCCTAAGTTTTGGCGCCTCCCTCCCCCTGCTACACCTCTTCCTCCTCCCGCAGTAGCTTGGCGAAGCCCTGCCGGAGTTCTGCTGCATCTACCACCACGCCGTTGTGCTGCTGGATCTTCATCAACCTCTCCTTCCCCCTTGCTGGATCAAGACGGAGGAGACGCCACGCTGACGTACGTGTGTTGAACGCGAAGGTGCCGTCCGTTTGGCGCTAGGATCTCCGGTGATAGGATCACGACCAGAACGACTACCTCAACCCCGTTCTCTCGAACGCTTTCGCACGCGATCTACAAGTGGTATGTAGATGCAATCTCTCTCCTATCACTCGTTGCTTAGATGAACTCATAGATGGATCTTGGTGAAACCGTAGGAAAATTTTTATTTTCTGCAACGTTCCCCAATAGTGGCATCATGAGCTAGGTCTATGCGTAGTTCTCTATTGCACGAGTAGAACACAATTTTGTTGTGGGCGTAGATCTTGTCAACTTGCTTGCCGCTACTAGTCTTATTTTGCTTCAGCGGTATTGTGGGATGAAGCCGCCCGGACCGACCTTACACGTACGCTTACGTGAGATAGGTTCCACCGACTGACATGCACTAGTTGCATAAGGTGGCTAGCGGGTGTCTGTCTCTCCCACTTTAGTTGGAGCGGATTCGACGAAAAGGGTCCTTATGAAGGTTTAATAGAAGTTGACAAAATCACGTTGTGGTTATTCGTAGGTAAGAAAACGTTCTTGCTAGAACCCAATTGCAGCCACGTAAAAGATGCAACAACAATTAGAGGACGTCTAACTTGTTTTTGCAGCAATTGTCATGTGATGTGATATGGCCAGAAGTTGTGATGAATGATGAATGATATATTGTGATGTATGAGATCATGTTCTTGTAATAGGAATCACGACTTGCATGTCGATGAGTATGACAACCGGCAGGAGCCATAGGAGTTGTCTTTATTTTTTGTATGACCTGCGTGTCATTGAAGAACACCATGTAAATTACTTTACTTTATTGCTAAACGTGTTAGCCATAGAAGTAGAAGTAGTCATTGGCGTGACAACTTCATGAAGACACGATGATGGAGATCATGATGATGGAGATCATGGTGTCATGCCGGTGACGAAGATGATCATGGAGCCCCGAATATGGAGATCAAAGGAGCTATATGATATTGGCCATATCATGTCACTATTATATAATTGCATGTGATGTTTATTATGTTTATGCATCTTGTTTACTTAGAACGACGGTAGTAAATAAGATGATCCCTTATAATAATTTCAAGAAAGTGTTCCCCCTAACTGTGCGCCGTTGCTAAAGTTTGTCATTTCGAAGCACCACGTGATGATCGGGTGTGATAGATCCTTACGTTCACATACAACAGGTGTAAGACAGTTTTACACATGCATAAACACTTAGGGTTAACTTGATGAGCCTAGCATGTACAGACATGGCCTCGAAACACAAGAGACTGAAAAGTCGAACATGAGTCGTATGGAAGATACGATCAACATGGAGATGTTCACCGATGATGACTAGTCCGTCTCACGTGATGATCGGACACGGCCTAGTCGACTCGGATCGTGTAACACTTAGATGACTAAAGGGATGTCAATCTGAGTGGGAGTTCATTAAATAATTTGATTAGATGAACTTAATTATCATGAACTTAGTCTAAAATCTTTGCAAAATATGTCTTGTAGATCAAATAGCCAACGCTCATGTCAACATGAACTTCGACGCGTTCCTGGAGAAAACCAAGCTGAAAGATGATGGCAGGAACTATTCAGACTGGGTCCGGAACCTGAGGATCATCCTCATAGCAGCCAAGAAAGATTATGTCCTAGAAGCACCGCTAGGTGAAGCACCCATCCCAGAGAACCAACACGTTATGGACGCTTGGCAGTCACGTGCTGATGATTACTCTCTTGTTCAGTGCGGCATGCTTTACAGCTTAGAACCGGGGCTCCAAAAGCGTTTTGAGCGACATAGAGCATATGAGATGTTCGAAGAGCTGAAAATGGTTTTTCAAGCTGATGCCCGGGTCGAGAGATATGAAGTCTCCGACAAGTTCTATAGTTGTAAGACGGAGGAAAACAGTTCTGTCAGTGAGCACATACTCAAAATGTCTGGGTTGCACAACCGCCTGTCCCAGCTGGAGAACAACCTCCCAGACGAGGCGGTCATTGACAGAATCCTTCAGTTGCTCCCACCGAGCTACAAGAGCTTTGTGCTGAACTACAATATGCAGGGGATGGTGAAGACCATTCCTAAAGTATTTTCAATGCTGAAGTCAGCAGAGGTTGAAATCAAGAAAGAACATCAAGTGTTGATGGTCAATAAGACCACTAAGTTCAAGAAGGGCAAGGGTAAGAAGAACTTCAAGAAGGACGGCAAAGATGTTGCCGGGAAGAAGTCAAAGAATGGACCCAAGCCTGAGACTGAGTGCTTTTATTGCAAAGAGAAGGGTCACTGGAAGCGGAACTGCCCCAAATACTTAGCGGACAAGAAGGCCGGCAACACTAAAGGTATATGTGATATACATGTAATTGATGTGTACCTTACCAGTACTCGTAGTAACTCCTGGGTATTTGATACCGTTGTCGTGCTCATATTTGTGGCACTGCCACCTTGGTCACATTGGTGTCAAGCGCATGAAGAAGCTCCGTGCTGATGGACTTTTAGAGTCTCTCGATTATGAATCATTTGACACATGCGAACCATGCCTCATGGGCAAAATGACCAAGACTCCGTTCTCCAGAACTATGGAGCGAGCAACCAACTTATTGGAAATCATACATACTGATGTGTGTGGTCCAATGAGCGCTGAGGCTCGCGGAGGATATCGTTATGTTCTCACTCTCACTGATGACTTAAGTAGATATGGGAATGTCTACTTGATGAAACACAAGTCTGAGACCTTTGAAAAGTTCAAGGAATTTCAGAATGAAGTAGAGAATCAACGTGACCGAAAGATAAAATTCTTACGATCGGATCGTGGAGGAGAATATTGAAGTCACGAATTTGGTACACACTTAAGAAAATGTGCAATCGTTTCACAACTCACGCCGCCTGGAACACCTCAGCGTAACGGTGTGTCAGAACGCCGTAATCGCACTCTGGATATGGTGCGATCTATGATGTCCCTTACCGATTTACCGCTATCATTTTGGGGATGCGCTCTAGAGACAGCTACATTCACTTTAAATAGGGCACCGTCTAAATCCGTTGAGACGAAATGGCTTGACTTGATGGGGTCCTAGCTACCTTGTGGATTTTATCACGGATTCGCACCAGTGCCCACCTTTGACGAAATGGCTTCAGCCCAAAGCCAAGGCGGTTGTCGGCTCTGTGTTCCCTCCTTCAACCGGAGCAACATTTCACTGTCATCCGATTCCACAAGGCTATGTTGTTGTGATGGTGGATGAAATAAAGGAGGGATTTGAGGAGCTCCAGCTTGAGCACCCTACAGGTGATGTGGAGACTCAGCTGGGTCTTGCTATGAAGACTCCGTGTCTATGGCGGAAGGAGCACATCAACCTTCTGAACTTCATGCCTCCTGCGAGTCAGATGGGCACTCTACCTCCTCCGCATCCTCCTCCTCCTCCGGCGAGTGATCAGGGCACTCCGCCTTCCCTTCCTGCGCGTGAGGGCGGCAGTACTCCGCCTCCTTCTCCGCTTGCTTTGGCGCGTCTGAGCAGCCCGACTCCTCCTTCGCCGCCTCGTAAGCGACAGCGGAACACATACGCCGCCGCTCCAGCTGCTCCGGCACGTCGTAGCAATCTGCCTCCGGCTGCTCCGCCTCTTAAGCAACGAAAAAAGACAGTAGTAGCCACTCCGGCTGGTCCGGCGTCTAGCAGTACAGCCAGAGGCGGGAGGCAATACAGATTCGGTCCATCGTCTCTCAAGCCTCTAGAGAAGTTACCATATGAGAGGAGCGAGGAGGAAACCAGAAGATCTGTCAAGGCCAAGTGAGGGACTTCTTTGAATCGGCAAAACCTAAGAAATATCCACCTCCGGAGGAGAAGATAGATCCAGTGAAAGCGAAGCACACTTTGGATGCCCTGCAGCGACCATCATCGCCTCCGCCACAGTCCAACTATGACCGCATCATTGAAAGGACATATAAGGAAGCGGAACAGTCGGGAAGTACTTGCACTGATCAAAGGCTAGCAGAACGAAGAAGAGGGGAAAAAATTCCCCAGCTCGGCGAACAAGCGAAGCAATCGTGCCCCCCGATCAATGTGTCTAGCGACATCGTCGCTAATCTTCCGGGGATGCTGCCCGGTACCAATCTGGAGATTACATGCCCGACGATGCATTTTTTGAGGACACAATAAAATTCTGGCACGGGAAGCCTCTCGTCAAACCTGGTACTCCGCTAACAACGATGATGTGAAGATTCCATGATTGGTACATGGACATCTACAAGAAGTCTGGGACGGATACTTTGTCGCTGAGAGTTAAAGAGGAGCACGACCTTGTTGGAATTGATCTGTTGTCTATTCCATATGAGGAGTTCTTCCAGTTTTCAATCAAAAGGCCCTCGATAAAATAATCATCACTTGCTACTGTTTGTAAGTACTACTTCTCTGTAATTAATTAAGTCTCTGTATATAGCTTAACTATTTCATTGCATGTATATATAATTATCCTCGCTATATTATGCAGATTGAAGATCGCCGAATTGAAGAAAAGACAAATAGATGATATTGGGTTGATTAACACAAATCTCATGGATGAATGAAATGTTACAGATGATGCCAAACTAACCAAGGCCAACTTGTTCGCATCGTTACTTCGAAATCAAAACAAAGATACAATACGCTTTCCTTACGAATGCAGGTGAGTGTTTCTGTCTTGTGCATATTTGGTTTCCCTTATTACTCGAGGTTATAGTAATGTAATTGATGAGTTATGCATGTGTTCGCAACTTCCACTTTATTCTGCTAGAGATTAAGCTTGAAGAGGGACTAGTAACCGTCATAGACTCGAAACGAAAAAAATCCGGAGGAGTATGCGGCCATGACTAAAATGCTCGAGAAGTTCAATCGATCATTATCGCACCATATCATTAACTTTGTTCATTTTCTGATATCAAGTAATTGTTTTCTTTGTCTGGCAGAGTTTGGAAAAAGTTCACCACACAAGCTCCGGGACTGCCGGCGGAGCTGCGATTTAACCACCCAAAAGTAAGTACTAGTAGCTAGTTCCGCGCATCTCCCATTGATTCTAGCTAGTTTCATCAATACCAATTAGCATGCTTGCTTATCAATTTGATTAACCTCTATTTCTTGTAAAGTGGTTGTGGCAGGAGCCCGTGAATGATTTCTGTGGATACTACATTTGCGAGTTCATCCGCCACACGACATGTGAGCGAGGCTATTCTAAACAACAATATGAAGTGTGTAAGCAATAATATTCACAATTTTATTTTATTACCATCATTTGTGTTGAGTTTCATTCATATATATGTATTGACCCCCTTTTTCAAATTACATGTTTCAGATGTGGGATGAACTCATACAACAAGATCGCATACGAGCAATTCAAGAGGAATCGGCGGGATTCTTTCTTGACCACGTCATCGACAAACACGGAGAATACCATGTCGAAGTTGAGTTCAGATGTTAGGGGATTTTGTAAGAGATTTTATATTGTATATATAAATATATGTAGACAGTAGCGTCGGATAGATATACGAAAACTTGTTGTTCGACTAATCTATCGGAGAAGGAGAGGTCGATCACTTCTCTCTTTATATGTTCATGACGATCTTCTGTAATTAATGGTATCCTTCATTTGCTTACTAGCTAGCTAGCGTGTCGAGTCCTCACTATACGTAGAGTATGTAGCGTCGACCAAGCACGGAGATAAGAGAGGACACTTGTCTCTGTTAGCTAGCCAACACAATATATGAAACCCCTAAATTAACCCTACAATACCCCAAAATCCCAATGCACCCCCTCCCCCTTCAGAAAAAAAAACAAAAACTCCAGCCCCTGAACTGCTAACGCGTGGAAGCCTTTTGGTCCCGGTTGGTGGCACCAACCGGGACAAAAGGCCCTCCTGGCTTGGCAAGCCCCAGCGGCCACGTGGAGCCCCATCTGTCCCGGTTCATGGGCGAACCGGGACTAAAAGTATTGGGTTTTAGTACCGACCCTTTAGTCCCGGTTCGGCAACCGGGACAAATGGGCCTCATGAACCGGGACAAAAGGGGCTTTTTCTACTAGTGAGTTGTAATCCACCTATCCTTGTTTATAGGCCTCACACACATTGCAATATAAAGTTTAACCATTAGTTTGGTCAATAAAAAATGAGTTAGAACTCCATCCTTGATAACACCAGTAGAGGAAGGGGTGAGGTGTTAACACCTATGACATCCGACCTTTGTGCTCTATTTAACAGATTCAAAGTGCCTCGCTAAACAAGCAAGTTCCCTGGGTGAATTTAAAATACCGCATCTTCGTCTTTCGCATGCCAACATTTGCAAAAAGTGATAGGGCTGAGCAACGAGCCATGGAATAGGTGTACACATAGCATGGCGAAGTCGACATAATGGGAACCCTGCAAACAGAAGGAAATCTGGCAAATGGTGTGCCTGTCCTCACATCGACAATACATATTTGTGAGTCAATCATGGGAACTAACTGAAGAATTGATTATGGGAACTAAGTGAAGAATTTTCCAGCAAAAGAATCATGCGAGAAGCTAGCTTCTTAAGGGATGGACACAAATCTCATCAACTTTATGGAGAATAGGCTTGGTTAGCAGAAAGTCGTCACTGTGAACACCGTCCGAAATTGGCAATGAACCTACTGTGTACTTAGCAGATGCAAGAGCGTGCGCCCCCTGTTGTATTTCGCCTCAGCAATTGGCAGAAAGCCAAGCAAATGCTTATGTCACATGTTGTGCCTTCTCTTACTAAATCGTAGGTGTCTGGTTTCATCCATTATCTCAACACTTAATTTCGCACTCTTTTTTTTCATCTGTGG
>NW_025228765.1:30543-31840 GCF_018294505.1 Triticum aestivum
AGCATCGAAGTCCTTATATTAATTCATCCCCAAAACTAGAAATATATATGTTATCACAGGCTCTAAGCTAAGGGTTAGCAGATTTGCTTGACAACAATATCCATCCATTCCAGGGATTGTTATACAGGAAATCTCGGTCTTTTACCGCCTGAAATATAAAATATTCATATTAAATTCAAATTCAAATTTTTTTATGGACAAAATACTAAATTTGTACTACATGCATACCTGTTGGCATAATTCAAACAATGCATGAGTTAGTTTAAGAAGTGACCAAGGTCGCCAGTTAATTAGGTTTGGAGAGTTTACGTGTTTTAGCTTTTTTAGGCAAATCCACGTGTTTTAGTAGTAGTGTATACTGTATAGGCAAGTTTGTGTATCCGTGTACCAGAAAATTATGAAAAGCAATAAGAGAAAAACACAAGGCACCTATGCCTCTGGCTAATTTCGAGTTTGTGTGCATGTGTTTCAACCCTGGTGCTTGTGTGCGCACCGGCGAGATATCAAGTGCTACAAGTAGTTCGTATGTGCTAAGGCCAGTTGCGCGAACACGATTAGTCGAGCTGCCTCGTGATCGTGTGTTTGATCCCTTGGAAAAGCTACCAATTGATACCAAACCAAGGTGTGAAGGCTTTGCCATTAAGTTGCATCACGGTGGAATTGAAGGATTCTTCGCCGCCATAAAGTTGTGTCACACGGACGCTTCAAGAGAGTTATGTCGACTTTGAAAGAAAGTGGCGGTGGTGTGACCATCCATTACCCCATGCTTGCAGGCGACAATTATGGGGTGGAAGATGATGGCGCGGTCGAATAAATAAAGGACCAAGAGGCTTTCGCCTCCCTAGCCCAAGGTGTGCCTGATGAGCATGAAAGAATCATATGGGATAGGAAAATTTGTGTTGCAGCTAACCTTCATGGTTAATGAGATGCGAGATATTGGATAAAAGATGCAGGTAAACATAGTTGTGGAAAAGTTACTATGGGTTGTTCCTGACAAATGTCTACCAATCTTTGGCACCATAGAGTAGTGGAGCGATGTGAGGAAGATGTCGACGATGGAGGTGATTGGGTGGCTGATGACCTATGAGCTGGCGTTGAAGGGACGTGAACGCGGCTAAAAACAAGAGCAGATGAAGTTCTCGCGTAGTAGGGAGAAAGATAAAAAAGAAGTACCATAAGTTAGACAAATCAAAAGTTTGTTGCTACAATTGCTAGGACTATGGACACTATGCTCGAGAGTATCCTAATCCACGGAAGGGGAGGCAAACCAGGAGCACGGAGTACTACAACTAGCTGA
>NW_025228765.1:33210-37826 GCF_018294505.1 Triticum aestivum
TGATAAGAAACTGATGTTGGACGACAGATCGTCTCGCAAGGCATGGCTTGCAACACCCTCCATGTTGATTGATGTGCGATCAGGCTCCTGAGTGCATTGATCATATAGTGGTGCAATTTCCATATGCCAGGCGTTTCTGGTTTGTTTTTCTCTTAGGCTTTGGTCTTGACAGCTTAACACCAAACATGGGTTACTGTACCAAAGAGTGGTGGTGCTCAATGGACCGAAGGCTTCCCACACAAGAGTTAGAGAGATGGTAGCAATCATGATTGTGGGTTTCCACAAGTTGTGGTTGTAGAGAAACGCCAGTCTTCGAAGGTAAAGTGCCGCCAGTCCATAGAGTTGTCACATTGGTGGATGAAGAGCACAAGCAATGGAAATTGGCCAGGCGGAAGGAGACAGAGATTAGTGAGGAGTAGCTCTAGTTGTTTTAGGGCAGGGCCGGCTTTTTACTTTCACTGGTGTAAGAAGAGCTTGTATTTAACTCTTTCTCTCTCTCGTTAATGAAAATGACAAATGACTCTTGCTTGTTCTTTTAAAAAAAGAAAATAAAAAAGAAAGGAAAAAAGAAAGGACCACAAGGCACAACCCACAGCCAAGATAGGAAGGTTTTTTTGGGTAAACCACACATATATCCATAAAACAACAAAGTTACAAAGAACACACGCGGCTACAACAAGAGTGCATGAGAAAATACTATTGTGCTGAAACTTTGGAGAGAACACCCTCATAGAGAGAAAATAACACACAGATCCCTGGAGGTCCCTTCAAAAGCCAATGTGACCTCCTACCATCAGAAAACTAGCAACGCTAAAGTGTACACCGGAGATCTATCGGAGTCAGAACGCACCATCGTCCGTAGGCTTTCTGAGTCGATGAAGAGGGCCGCCGCGAAAGCCTGAACCCGCATCTTTGTGGCGCATCAACCTAGGGTTGTCCCCGGATCCTAGATCTGCCGCAGCAAGCCGACAACGTCGGAGCAAGTTGCCAGATCCGCCAAACAACCAACACATGTCCAGTTCCGGCATAGCCGACAACTCCCATGCGCTAATGCCGCCATTGATTAGGATGACCACCGCTGGCCGGGCTCCTGAAACTATCTTCATGGGATCCACCACGATGTCGGAGGGCACGCCGTAGCAACGCGGTTGGAACCGGAAGATGAGATTACCTGGTACAGCCTTCGCCGTCGCCTCGCAGGTAGCACTCCAACATACTAGATTCATTGTCCTAGTGGAATCGCATGGTACTAAACTTAGAATGCACAGATATTTCCGTTTTGGTCCCGCTAGCAATGCTAGGGAGGCAGTCACTGCTCCCTTTTTTCGATTAAGGGAAAATTTTATTAGCTCAAAATAGAGCATCAAGAGGATACAAATATAATGAGCCCACCCGGCCTTTGCATAGTTAGGATGCACATAGCCAATACCTGTTGGAAATATGCCCTAGAGGAAATAATAAAAGGATTATTATTATATTTCTTTTATTCATGCTATAATTGTATTATCCGGAAATCGTAATACGTGTGTGAATACTTAGACCACAACATGTCCGACAGCGCATGAAGCAATTTAGGTGAAGGAGTTCATCACCGACCTAGGAGTCATACCCAATGCGTCGGGGCCGATCAAACTCTTCTGTGAGAACACTGGAGCTATTGCCCTTGCGAAGGAGCCCAGGTTTCACAAGAAGACCAGGCACATCAAGCGTCGTTTCAACTGCATCCGTGAAAATGTTCAAGATGGAGACATAGATATTTGCAAAGTACATACGGATCTGAATGTCGCAGATCCGTTGACTAAACCCCTTCCGCGAGCAAAACATGATCAACACCAGAACTCTATGGGTGTTCGATTCATCACAATGTAACTAGATTATTGACTCTAGTGCAAGTGGGAGACTGTTGGAAATATGCCCTAGAGGCAATAATAAAAGGATTATTATTATATTTCTTTGTTCATGATGGTTGTCTTTTATTCATGCTATAATTGTATTATCCGGAAAACGTAATACATGTATGAATACTTAGACCACAACATGTCCCTAGTGAGCCTCTAGTTGACTAGCTCGTTGATCAACAGATAGTCATGGTTTCCTGACTATGGACATTGGATATCGTTGATAACGGGATCACATCATTAGGAGAATGATGTGATGGACAAGACCCAATCCTAAGCATAGCACAAGATCGTGTAGTTCGTTTTGCTAGAGCTTTTCCTATGTCAAGTATCTCTTCCTTAGACCATGAGATCGTGTAACTCCCGGATACCGTAGGAGTGCTTTGGGTGTACCAAACGTCACAACGTAACTTGGTGACTATAAAGGTGCACTACAGGTATCTCCGAAAGTGTCTGTTGGGTTGACACGGATCGAGACTGGGATTTGTCACTCCGTATAACGGAGAGGTATCACTGGGCCCACTCGGTAGTGCATCATCATAATGAGCTCAAAGTGACCAAGTGTCTGGTTATGGGATCATGCGTTACGGTACGAGTAAAGTGACTTGCCGGCAATGAGATTGAACGAGGTATTTGGATACCGACGATTGAATCTCGGGCAAGTAACATACCATCTGACAAAGGGAATAGTATACGGGGTTGCTTGAATCCTCGACATCGTGGTTCATCCGATAAGATCATCGAGGAGTATGTGGGAGCCAACATGGGTATCCAGATCCCACTCTTGGTTATTGACCGGAGAGCCGTCTCGGTCATGTCTGCATGTCTCCCGAACCCGTAGGGTCTACACACTTAAGGTTCGGTGACGCTAGGGTTGTATGAATATGAGTATGCAGCAAACCGAATGTTGTTCGGAGTCCCGGATGAGATCCCGGACGTCACGAGGAGTTCCGGAATGGTCCGGAGGTAAAGAATTATATATAAGAAGTGCTGTTTCGGCCATCAAGAAAGTTTCGGGGTCACCCAGTATTGTACCGGGACCACCGGAAGGGTCCCGGGGGTCCACCGGGTGGGGCCACCTATCCCGGAGGGCCCCGTGGGCTGAAGTGGGAGGGGAACCAGCCCCTAGTGGGCTGGTGCGCCCCCCTTGCCCCCCCTGTGCCTAGGGTTGGAAACCCTAGGGTGGGGGCGCACCACTTGCTTTGGGGGGCACTCCACCCCCCTGGCCGCCGCCCCCCCTTGGAGATTCAATCTTCAGGGGCCGGCGCCCCCCTGGGGGCCTATATAAAGGAGGGGGAGGGAGGGCAGCCGCACCCTAAGTCTTGGCGCCTCCCTCCCCCTACTACACCTCTTCCTCCTCCCGCAGTAGCTTGGCGAAGCCCTGCCGGAGTTCTGCTCCATCTACCACCACGCCGTTTTGCTGCTGGATCTTCATCAACCTCTCCTTCCCCCTTGCTGGATCAAGACGGAGGAGACATCACGCTGACTGTACGTGTGTTGAACGCGGAGGTGCCGTCCATTTGGCGCTAGGATCTCCGGTGATAGGATCACGACGAGAACGACTACCTCAACCCCGTTCTCTTGAACGCTTCCGCACGCGATCTACAAGTGGTATGTAGATGCAATCTCTCTCCTATCACTCGTTGCTTAGATGAACTCATAGATGGATCTTGGTGAAACCGTAGAAAAAATTTTATTTTATGCAACGTTCCCCAATAGTGGCATCATGAGCTAGGTCTATGCGTAGTTCTCTATTGCACGAGTAGAACAAAATTTTGTTGTGGGCGTAGATCTTATCAACTTGCTTGCCGCTACTAGTCTTATTTTGCTTCAGCGGTATTGTGGGATGAAGCCGCCCGGACCGACCTTACACGTACGCTTACGTGAGATAGGTTCCACCGACTGACATGCACTGGTTGCATAAGGTGGCTAGCGGGTGTCTGTCTCTCCCACTTTAGTTGGAGCGGATTCGACGAAAAGGGTCCTTATGAAGGGTAAATAGAAGTTGACAAAATCACGTTGTGGTTATTCGTAGGTAAGAAAACATTCTTGCTAGAACCCAATTGCAGCCACGTAAAAGATGCAACAACAATTAGAGGATGTCTAACTTGTTTTTGCAGCAATTGTCATGTGATGTGATATGGCCAGAAGTTGTGATGAATGATGAATGATTTATTGTGATGTATGAGATCATGTTCTTGTAATAGGAATCACAACTTGCATGTCGATGAGTATGACAACCGGCAGGAGCCATATGAGTTGTCTTTATTTTTTGTATGACCTGCGTGTCATTGAAGAACACCATGTAAATTACTTTACTTTATTGCTAAACGTGTTAGCCATAGAAGTAGAAGTAGTCATTGGCGTGACAACTTCATGAAGACACGATGATGGAGATCATGGTGTCATGCCGGTGACGAAGATGATCATGGAGCCCCGAATATGGAGATCAAAGGAGCTATATGATATTGGCCATATCATGTCACTATTATATAATTGCATGTGATGTTTACTATGTTTATGCATCTTGTTTACTTAGAACGACGGTAGTAAATAAGATGATCCCTTATAATAATTTCAAGAAAGTGTTCCCCCTAACTGTACGCCGTTGCTAAAGTTCGTCATTTCGAAGCACCACGTGATGATCGGGTGTGATAGATCCTTACGTTCACATACAACAGGTGTAAGACAGTTTTACACATGCATAAACACTTAGGG
>NW_025228766.1:0-846 GCF_018294505.1 Triticum aestivum
TAGCATGTGCAAGAAAGTAAAGAGGCTTACGGCAAAAACTGGATGCACTTCGTGTACAAAACGGACAATCTCATTCGAAGTATCAGGGTTTCACACGGAAACTCGTCTGTTACAAAGGGATTTCATTTTCTTGAACTTATTTGAACTCCTAGTTTTTGTGTGTTCAAAATGCACCATTCAAAGCCACATCATCGATTTTCAACCCTTTCTGACTTCATTTGTTATTTTTCATGCATTTACTCATTTTTTTTGAGCTATAAGACCCAGAAATTGAAAAGCACTACAAATGAACTATGAAAGGTTGAAAGTTTGCATGGTGTCATCATTTCACCCACATAGCATGTGCAAGAGAGTAGAGAGGCTTACGGCAAAAACTGGATGCACTTCGTGCAAAAAACGGACAATCTCATTCGAAGTATCAGGGTTACACATGGAAACTCGTCTGTTACAAAGGGATTTCATTTTCATGAACTAGTTTGAACTCCATAGTTTTTCTGTGTTCAAAATGCACCATTCAAAGCCACATCATCAATTTTCAACCCTTTCTGACTTCACTTGTTATTTTTCATGCATTTACTGATTTTTTGAGCTATAGGACCCTGAAATTGAAAAGCACTACAAATGAACTCTGAAAAGGTTGAAAGTTGGCATGGTGTCATTATTTCACCCACATAGCATGTGCAAGAAAGTAGAGAGGCTTACGGCAAAAATTGGATGCACTTCGTGTACAAAACGGACAATCTCATTCAAAGTATCAGGGTTTCACACGGAAACTCGTGTGTTACAAAGGGATTTCATTTTCTTGAACTTATTTGAACTCCTAGTTTTTATGTGTTCAAATTGCAC
>NW_025228766.1:856-1247 GCF_018294505.1 Triticum aestivum
TAGCATGTGCAAGAAAGTAAAGAGGCTTACGGCAAAAACTGGATGCACTTCGTGTACAAAACGGACAATCTCATTCGAAGTATCAGGGTTTCACACGGAAACTCGTCTGTTACAAAGGGATTTCATTTTCTTGAACTTATTTGAACTCCTAGTTTTTGTGTGTTCAAAATGCACCATTCAAAGCCACATCATCGATTTTCAACCCTTTCTGACTTCATTTGTTATTTTTCATGCATTTACTCATTTTTTTGAGCTATAAGACCCAGAAATTGAAAAGCACTACAAATGAACTATGAAAGGTTGAAAGTTTGCATGGTGTCATCATTTCACCCACATAGCATGTGCAAGAGAGTAGAGAGGCTTACGGCAAAAACTGGATGCACTTCGTGCA
>NW_025228766.1:1257-2191 GCF_018294505.1 Triticum aestivum
GTTTGAACTCCATAGTTTTTCTGTGTTCAAAATGCACCATTCAAAGCCACATCATCAATTTTCAACCCTTTCTGACTTCACTTGTTATTTTTCATGCATTTACTGATTTTTTGAGCTATAGGACCCTGAAATTGAAAAGCACTACAAATGAACTCTGAAAAGGTTGAAAGTTGGCATGGTGTCATTATTTCACCCACATAGCATGTGCAAGAAAGTAGAGAGGCTTACGGCAAAAATTGGATGCACTTCGTGTACAAAACGGACAATCTCATTCAAAGTATCAGGGTTTCACACGGAAACTCGTGTGTTACAAAGGGATTTCATTTTCTTGAACTTATTTGAACTCCTAGTTTTTATGTGTTCAAATTGCACCATTCAAAGCCACATCATCGATTTTCAACCCTTTCTGACTTCATTTGTTATTTTTCATGCATTTACTGATTTTTTTGAGCTATAAGACCATGAAATTGAAAAGCACTACAAATGAACTCTGAAAAGGTTGAAAGTTGGCATTTTGTCATCATTTCACCCACATAGCATGTGCAAGAAATTAAAGAGGCTTACGGCAAAAACTGGATGCACTTCGTGTACAAAACGGACAATCTCATTCGAAGTATCAGGGTTTCACACGGAAACTCGTCTGTTACAAAGGGATTTCATTTTCTTGAACTTATTTGAACTCCTAGTTTTTGTGTGTTCAAAATGCACCATTCAAAGCCACATCATCAATTTTCAACCCTTTCTGACTTCATTTGTTATTTTTCATGCATTTACTGTTTTGTTGAGCTATAAGACCCTGAAATTGAAAAAAGCACTACAAATGAACTCTGAAAAGGTTGAAATTCGGCATGGTGTCATCATTTCACCCACATAGCATGTGCAAGAAAGTAGAGAGGCTTACGGCAAAAACTGGATGCACTTCGTGTACAAAACG
>NW_025228766.1:3364-5266 GCF_018294505.1 Triticum aestivum
TAAAGAGGCTTACGGCAAAAACTGGATGCACTTCGTGTACAAAACGGACAATCTCATTCGAAGTATCAGGGTTTCACACGGAAACTCGTCTGTTACAAAGGGATTTCATTTTCTTGAACTTATTTGAACTCCTAGTTTTTGTGTGTTCAAAATGCACCATTCAAAGCCACATCATCGATTTTCAACCCTTTCTGACTTCACTTGTTATTTTTCATGCATTTACTGATTTTTTGAGCTATAGGACAATGAAATTGAAAAGCACTACAAATGAACTCTGAAAAGGTTGAAAGTTGGCATGGTGTCATTATTTCACCCACATAGCATGTGCAAGAAAGTAGAGAGGCTTACAGCAAAAATTGGATGCACTTCGTGTACAAAACGGACAATCTCATTCAAAGTATCAGGGTTTCACACGGAAACTCGTGTGTTACAAAGGGATTTCATTTTCTTGAACTTATCTGAACTCCTAGTTTTTATGTGTTCAAATTGCACCATTCAAAGCCACATCATCGATTTTCAACCCTGTCTGACTTCATTTGTTATTTTTCATGCATTTACTGATTTTTTTGAGCTATAAGACCATGAAATTGAAAAGCACTACAAATGAACTCTGAAAAGGTTGAAAGTTGGCATTTTGTCATCATTTCACCCACATAGCATGTGCAAGAAATTAAAGAGGCTTACGGCAAAAACTGGATGCACTTCGTGTACAAAACGGACAATCTCATTCGAAGTATCAGGGTTTCACACGGAAACTCGTCTGTTACAAAGGGATTTCATTTTCTTGAACTTATTTGAACTCCTAGTTTTTGTGTGTTCAAAATGCACCATTCAAAGCCACATCATCGATTTTCAACCCTTTCTGACTTCACTTGTTATTTTTCATGCATTTACTCATTTTTTTGAGCTATAAGACCCATAAATTGAAAAGCACTACAAATGAACTATGAAAAGGTTGAAAGTTTGCATGGTGTCATCATTTCACCCACATAGCATGTGCAAGAGAGTAGAGAGGCTTACGGCAAAAACTGGATGCACTTCGTGTACAAAACGGACAATCTCATTCGAAGTATCAGGGTTTCACATGGTAACTCGTCTGTTACAAAGGGATTTCATTTTCATGAACTTATTTGAACTCCATAGTTTTTCTGTGTTCAAAATGCACCATTCAAAGCCACATCATCAATTTTCAACCCTTTCTGACTTCACTTGTTATTTTTCATGCATTTACTGATTTTTTGAGCTATAGGACCCTGAAATTGAAAAGCACTACAAATGAACTCTAAAAATGTTGAAAGTTGGCATGGTGTCATCATTTCATCCACATAGCATGTTCAAGAAAGTAGAGAGGCTTACGGCAAAAACTGGATGCACTTCGTGTACAAAACGGACAATCTCATTCGAAGTATCAGGGTTTCACACGGAAACTCGTGTGTTACAAAGGGATTTCATTTTCTTGAACTTATTTGAACTCCTAGTTTTTCTGTGTTCAAAATGCACCATTCAAAGCCACATCATCGATTTTCAACCCTTTCTGACTTCATTTGTTATTTTCATGCATTTACTGATTTTTTTGAGCTATAAGACCATGAAATTGAAAAGCACTACAAATGAACTCTGAAAAGGTTGAAAGTTGGCATGGTGTCATCATTTCACCCACATAGCATGTGCAAGAAAGTAAAGAGGCTTACGGCAAAAACTGGATGCACTTCGTGTACAAAACGGACAATCTCATTCGAAGTATCAGGGTTTCACACGGAAACTCGTCTGTTACAAAGGGATTTCATTTTCTTGAACTTATTTGAACTCCTAGTTTTTGTGTGTTCAAAATGCACCATTCAAAGCCACATCATCGATTTTCAACCCTTTCTGACTTCATTTGTTATTTTTCATGCATTTACT
>NW_025228766.1:8812-9797 GCF_018294505.1 Triticum aestivum
AGGGTTTCACACGGAAACTCGTCTGTTACAAAGGGATTTCATTTTCTTGAACTTATTTGAACTCCTAGTTTTTGTGTGTTCAAAATGCACCATTCAAAGCCACATCATCGATTTTCAACCCTTTCTGACTTCACTTGTTATTTTTCATGCATTTACTCATTTTTTTGAGCTATAAGACCCAGAAATTGAAAAGCACTACAAATGAACTATGAAAAGGTTGAAAGTTTGCATGGTGTCATCATTTCACCCACATAGCATGTGCAAGAGAGTAGAGAGGCTTACGGCAAAAACTGGATGCACTTCATGTACAAAACGGACAATCTCATTCGAAGTATCAGGGTTTCACATGGTAACTCGTCTGTTACAAAGGGATTTCATTTTCATGAACTTATTTGAACTCCATAGTTTTTCTGTGTTCAAAATGCACCATTCAAAGCCACATCATCAATTTTCAACCCTTTCTGACTTCACTTGTTATTTTTCATGCATTTACTGATTTTTTGAGCTATAGGACCCTGAAATTGAAAAGCACTACAAATGAACTCTGAAAATGTTGAAAGTTGGCATGGTGTCATCATTTCATCCACATAGCATGTTCAAGAAAGTAGAGAGGCTTATGGCAAAAACTGGATGCACTTCGTGTACAAAACGGACAATCTCATTCGAAGTATCAGGGTTTCACACGGAAACTCGTGTGTTACAAAGGGATTTCATTTTCTTGAACTTATTTGAACTCTTAGTTTTTCTGTGTTCAAAATGCACCATTCAAAGCCACATCATCGATTTTCAACCCTTTCTGACTTCATTTGTTATTTTTCATGCATTTACTGATTTTTTTGAGCTATAAGACCATGAAATTGAAAAGCACTACAAATGAACTCTGAAAAGGTTGAAAGTTGGCATGGCGTCATCATTTCACCCACATAGCATGTGCAAGAAAGTAAAGAGGCTTACGGCAAAAACTGGATGCACTTCGTGTACAAAA
>NW_025228766.1:12407-13768 GCF_018294505.1 Triticum aestivum
TTTGTTGAACTTATTTGAACGCCATAGTATTTCTGTGTTCAAAATGCACCATTCAAAGCCACATCATCGATTTTCAACCCTTTCTGACTTCATTTGTTATTTTTCATGCATTTACTATTTTTTTGAGCTATAAGACCCTGAAATTGAAAAAAGCACTACAAATGAACTCTGAAAAGGTTGAAATTTGGCATGGTGTCATCATTTCACCCACATAGCATGTGCAAGAAAGTAGAGAGGCTTACGGCAAAAACTGGATGCACTTCGTGTACAAAACGGACAATCTCATTCGAAGTATCATGGTTTCACACGGAAACTCGTCTGTTACAAAGGGATTTCATTTTCTTGAACTTATTTGAACTCCATAGTTTTTCTGTGTTCAAAATGCACCATTCAAAGGCACATCATCAATTTTCAACCCTCTCTGTCTTCATTTGTTATTTTTCATGCATTTACTGATTTTTTGAGAAGCACTAAAAATGAACTCTGAAAAGGTTAAAAGTTGGCATGGTGTCATCATTTCACCCACATAGCATGTGCAAGAAAGTAGAAATTCTTACGGAAAAAACTGGATGCACTTCGTGTACAAAACGGACAATCTAATTCGAAGTATCAAGGTTTCACACGGAAACTCGTGTGTTACAAAGGGAATTCATTTTCTTGAACTTATTTGAACTCCTAGTTTTTCTGTGTTCAAAATGCACCATTCAAAGCCACATCATCGATTTTCAACCCTTTCTGACTACATTTGTTATTTTTCATGCATTTACTCATTTTTTTGAGCTATAAGACCCAGAAATTGAAAAGCACTACAAATGAACTATGAAAAGGTTGAAAGTTTGCATGGTGTCATCATTTCACCCACATAGCATGTGCAAGAGAGTAGAGAGGCTTACGGCAAAAACTGGACGCACTTCGTGTACAAAACGGACAATCTCATTCGAAGTATCAGGGTTTCACATGGAAACTCGTCTGTTATAAAGGGATTTTATTTTCATGAACTTATTTGAACTCCATAGTTTTTCTGTGTTCAAAATGCACCATTCAAAGCCACATCATCAATTTTCAACCCTTTCTGACTTCACTTGTTATTTTTCATGCATTTACTGATTTTTTGAGCTATAGGACCCTGAAATTGAAAGGCACTACAAATGAACTCTGAAAAGGTTGAAAGTTGGCATGGTGTCATCATTTCACCCACATAGCATGTTCAAGAAAGTAGAGAGGCTTACGGCAAAAACTGGATGAACTTCGTGTACAAAACGGACAATCTCATTCGAAGTATCAGGGTTTCACACGGAAACTCGTGTGTTACAAAGGGATTTCATTTTCTTGAACTTATTTGAACTCCTAGTTTTTCTGTG
>NW_025228766.1:21629-22640 GCF_018294505.1 Triticum aestivum
AAGAAAGTAGAGAGGCTTACGGCAAAACTGGATGCACTTCGTGTACAAAATGGACAATCTCATTCGAAGTATCAGGGTTTCACACGGAAACTCGTCTGTTACAAAGGGATTTCATTTTCTTGAACTTATTTGAACTCCTAGTGTTTCTGTTTCCAAAATGCACCATTCAAAGCCACATCATCGATTTCCAACCCTTTCTTGCTTCATTTGTTATTTTTCATGCATTTACTGATTTTTTTGAGCTATAAGACCCTGAAATTGAAAAAAGCACTACAAATGAACTCTAAAAAGGTTGAAAGGTTGCATGGTGTCATCATTTCACCCACATAGCATGTGTAAGAAAGTAGAGAGGCTTAGGGCAAAAACTGGATGCACCTCGTGTACAAAACGGACAATCTCATTCGAAGTATCAGGGTTTCACACGGAAACTCGTCTGTTACAAAGGGATTTCATTTTCTTGAACTTATTTGAACTCCTAGTTTTTCTGTTTTCAAATGCACCATTCAAAGCCACATCATCAATTTTCAACCCTTTCTGACTTCATTTGTTATTTTTCATGCATTTACTGATTTTTTTTGAGCTATAAGACCCTGAAATTGAAAAAAGCACTACAAATGAACTATGAAAAGGTTGAAAGTTGGCATGGTGTCATCATTTCACCCACATAGCATGTGTAAGAAAGTAGAGAGGCTTACGGCAGAAACTGGATGCACTTCGTGTACAAAACAGACAATCTCATTCGAAGTATCAGGGTTTCACACGGAAACTCGTCTGTTAGAAAGGGATTTCATTTTCTTGAACTTATTTCAACTCCTAGTTTTTCTGTTTTCAAAATGCACCATTCAAAGCCACATCATCAATTTTCAACCTTTTCTGGCTTCATTTGTTATTTTTCATTCATTTACTGATTTTTTTGAGCTATAAGACCCTGAAATTGAAAAGCACTACAAATGAACTCTGAAAAGGTTGAAAGTTGGCATGGTGTCATCATTTCACCCACATAGCATGTTT
>NW_025228766.1:23307-23837 GCF_018294505.1 Triticum aestivum
AACTAGATGCACTTCGTGTACAAAACGGACAATCTCATTCGAAGTATCAGGGTTTCACACGGAAACTCGTCTGTTACAAAGGGATTTCATTTTCTTGAACTTATTTGAACTCCTAGTTTTTCTGTTTCCAAAATGCACCACTCAAAGCCACATCATCGATTTCTATCCCTTTCTGGCTTCATTTGTTATTTTTCATGCATTTACTGATTTTTTTGAGCTATAAGACCCTGAAATTGAAAAAAGCACTACAAATGAACTCTGAAAAGGTTTAAAGTTGGCATGGTGTCATCATTTCACCCACATAGCATGTGTAAGAAAGTAGAGAGGCTTACGGCAAAAACTGGATGCCCTCCGTGTACAAAACGGACAATCTCATTGGAAGTATCAGGGTTTCACACGGAAACTCGTCTGTTACAAAGGGATTTCATTTTGTTGAACTTATTTGAACTCCTAGTTTTTCTGTTTTCAAAATGCACCATTCAAAGCCACATCATGAATTTTCAACCCTTTCTGACTTCATTTGTTATTTT
>NW_025228766.1:23847-24649 GCF_018294505.1 Triticum aestivum
ATTTTTGACCCTTTCTGGCTTCATTTGTTATTTTTCATGCATTTACTGATTTTTCTGAGCTATAAGACCCTGAAATTGAAAAAGCACTACAAATGAACTCTGAAAAGGTTGAAAGTTGGCATGGTGTCATCATTTCACCCACATAGCATGTTTTAGAAAGTAGAGAGGCTTACGGCAAAAACTGCATGCACTTCGTGTACAAAACGGACAATCTCATTCGAAGTATCAGGGTTTCACACGGAAACTCGTCTGTTAGAAAGGGATTTCATTTTCTTGAACTTATTTGAACTCCTAGTTTTTCTATTTTCAAAATGCACCATTCAAAGCCACATCATCGATTTTCAACCCTTTCTGGCTTCATTTGTTATTTTTCATGCAGTTACTGATTTTTTTGAGCTATAAGACCCTGAAATTGAAAAGCACTACAAATGAACTCTGAAAAGGTTGAAAGTTGGCATGGTGTCATCATTTCACCCACATAGCATGTTTTAGAAAGTAGAGAGGCTTACGGCAAAAACTGCATGCACTTCGTGTACAAAACGGACAATCTCATTCGAAGTATCAGGGTTTCACACGGAAACTCGTCTGTTACAAAGGGATTTCATTTGCTTGAACTTATTTGAACTCCTAGTTTTTCTGTTTTCAAAATGAACCATTCAAAGCCACATCATCGATTTTTGACCCTTTCTGGCTTCATTTGTTATTTTTCATGCATTTACTGATTTTTCTGAGCTATAAGACCCTGAAATTGAAAAAGCACTACAAATGAACTCTGAAAAGGTTGAAAGTTGGCATGGTGTCA
>NW_025228766.1:24659-27263 GCF_018294505.1 Triticum aestivum
CCTTTCTGGCTTCATTTGTTATTTTTCATGCATTTACTGATTTTTTTTGAGCTATAAGACCCTGAAATTGAAAAAAGCACTACAAATGAACTCTGAAAAGGTTGAAAGTTGGCATGGTGTCATCATTTCACCCACATAGCATGTGTAAGAAAGTAGAGATGCTTACGGCAAAAACTGGATGCACTTCGTGTACAAAACGGACAATCTCATTCGAAGTATAAGGGTTTCACACGGAAACGCGTCTGTTACAAAGGTATTTCATTTTCTTGAACTTATTTGAACTGCTAGTTTTTCTGTTTTCAAAATGCACCATTCAAAGCCACATCATCAATTTTCAACCCTTTCTGACTTCATTTGTTATTTTTCATGCATTTACTGATTTTTTTTGAGCTATAAGACCTTGAAATTGAAAAGCACTACAAATGAACTCTGAAAAGGTTGAAAGTTGGCATGGTGTCATCATTTCACCCACATAGCATGTTCAAGAAGGTAGAGAGGCTTACGGCAAAAACTGGAAGCACTTCGTGTACAAAACGGACAATCTCATTCGAAGTATCAGGGTTTCACACGGAAACTCGCCTGTTACAAAGGGATTTCATTTTCTTGAACTTATTTGAACTCCATAGTTTTTCTGTGTTCAAAATGCACCATTCAAAGCCACATCATCATTTTCCAACCCTTTCTGACTTCATTTGTTTTTTTTCATGCATTTACTGATCTTTTTGAGCTATCAGACCCTAAAATTGAAAAGCACTACAAATGAACTCTGAAAAGGTTGAAAGTTGGCATGGTGTCATCATTTGACCCACATAGCATGTGCAAGAATGTAGAGAGGCTTACGGCAAAAACTGGATGCACTTCGTGTACAAAACGGACAATCTCATTCGAAGTATCAGGGTTTCACACGGAAACTCGTGTGTTACAAAGGGATTTCATTTTCTTGAACTTATTTGAACTCCTAGTTTTTCTGTTTCCAAGATGCACCATTCAAAGCCACATCATCGATTTCCAACCCTTTCTGGCTTCATTTGTTATTTTGCATCCATTTACTGATTTTTTTGACCTATAAGACCCTAAAATTGAAAAAAGCACTACAAATGAACTCTGAAAAGGTTTAAAGTTGGCATGGTGTCATCATTTCACCCACATAGCATGTGTAAGAAAGTAGAGAGGGTCACGGCAAAAACTGGATGCCCTCCGTGTACAAAACGGACAATCTCATTGGAAGTATCAGGGTTTCACACGGAAACTCGTCTGTTACAAAGGGATTTCATTTTCTTGAACTTATTTGAACTCCTAGTTTTTCTGTTTTCAAAATGCACCATTCAAAGCCACATCATCAATTTTCAACCCTTTCTGACTTTATTTGTTATTTTTCATGCATTTACTGATTTTTTTGAGCTATAAGACCCTGAAATTGAAAAGCACTACAAATGAACTCTGAAAAGGTTGAAAGTTGGCATGGTGTCATCATTTCACCCACATAGCATGTGTAAGAAAGTAGAGAGGCTTACGGCAAAAACTGGATGCACTTCGTGTACAAAACGGACAATCTCATTCGAAGTATCAGGGTTTCACACGGAAACTCGTCTCTTAAAAAGGGATTTCATTTTCTTGAACTTATTTGAACTCCTAGTTTTTCTATTTTCAAAATGCACCATTCAAAGGCACATCATCGATTTTCAACCCTTTCTGGCTTCATTTGTTATTTTTCATGCATTTACTGATTTTTTTTAGCTATAAGACCCTGAAATTGAAAAAAGCACTACAAATGAACTCTGAAAAGGTTGAAAGTTGGCATGGTGTCATCATTTCACCCACATAGCATGTGTAAGAAAGTAGAGAGGCTTACGGCAAAAACTGGATGCACCTCGTGTACAAAACGGACAATCTCATTCGAAGTATCAGGGTTTCACACGGAAACTCGTGTGTTACAAAGGGATTTCATTTTCTTGAACTTATTTGAACTCCTAGTTTTTCTGTCTTCAAAATGCACCATTCAAAGCCACATCATTATTTTCCAACCCTTTCTGACTTCATTTGTTTTTTGTTCATGCATTTACTGATTTTTTTGAGCTATAAGACCCTAAAATTGAAAAGCACTACAAATGAACTCTAAAAAGGTTGAAAGTTGGCATGGTGTCATCATTTGACCCACATAGCATGTGCAAGAATGTAGAGAGGCTTACGGCAAAAACTGGATGCACTTCGTGTACAAAACGGACAATCTCATTCGAAGTATCAGGGTTTCACACGGAAACTCGTCTGTTACAAAGGGATTTCATTTTCTTGAACTTATTTGAACTCCATAGTTTTTCTGTGTTCAAAATGCACCATTCAAAGCCACATCATCAATTTTCAACCCTTTCTGACTTCATTTGTTATTTCTCATGCATTTACTGATTTTTTTGAGCTATAAGACCCTGAAATTGAAAAAAGCACTACAAATGAACTCTGAAAAGGTTGAAAGTTGGCATGGTGTCATCATTTCACCCACATAGCATGTGTAAGAAAGTAGAGAGGCTTACGGCAAAAACTGGATGCACTTCGTGTACAAAACGGACAATCTCATTCGAAGTATCAGGGTTTCACACGGAAACTCGT
>NW_025228766.1:28795-29429 GCF_018294505.1 Triticum aestivum
CCACATCATCAATTTTCAACCCTTTCTGGCTTCATTTGTTATTTTTCATGCATTTACTGATTTTTTTGAGCTATAAGACCCTGAAATTGAAAAGCACTACAAATGAACTCTGAAAAGGTTGAAAGTTGGCATGGTGTCATCATTTCACCCACATAGCATGTTTTAGAAAGTAGAGAGGCTTACGGCAAAAACTGCATGCACTTCGTGTACAAAACGGACAATCTCATTCGAAGTATCAGGGTTTCACACGGAAACTCGTCTGTTACAAAGGGATTTCATTTGCTTGAACTTATTTGAACTCCTAGTTTTTCTATTTTCAAAATGCACCATTCAAAGCCACATCATCGATTTTTGACCCTTTCAGGCTTCATTTGTTATTTTTCATGCATTTATTGATTTTTTTGAGCTATAAGACCCTGAAATTGAAAAAAGCACTACAAATAAACTCTGAAAAGGTTGAAAGTTGGCATGGTGTCATCATTTCACCCACATAGCATGTGTAAGAAAGTAGAGAGGCTTACGGCAAAAACTGGATGCACCTCGTGTACAAAACGGACAATCTCATTCGAAGTATCAGGGTTTCACACGGAAACTCGTGTGTTACAAAGGGATTTCATTTTCTTGAACTTATTTG
>NW_025228766.1:29439-30179 GCF_018294505.1 Triticum aestivum
ATTTGTTTTTTTTTCATGCATTTACTGATTTTTTTGAGCTATAAGACCCTAAAATTGAAAAGCACTACAAATGAACTCTAAAAAGGTTGAAAGTTGGCATGGTGTCATCATTTGACCCACATAGCATGTGCAAGAATGTAGAGAGGCTTACGGCAAAAACTGGATGCACTTCGTGTACAAAACGGACAATCTCATTCGAAGTATCAGGGTTTCACACGGAAACTCGTCTGTTACAAAGGGATTTCATTTTCTTGAACTTATTTGAACTCCATAGTTTTTCTGTGTTCAAAATGCACCATTCAAAGCCACATCATCAATTTTCAACCCTTTCTGACTTCATTTGCTATTTCTCATGCATTTACTGATTTTTTTGAGCTATAAGACCCTGAAATTGAAAAAAGCACTACAAATGAACTCTGAAAAGGTTGAAAGTTGGCATGGTGTCATCATTTCACCCACATAGCATGTGTAAGAAAGTAGAGAGGCTTACGGCAAAAACTGGATGCACTTCGTGTACAAAACGTACAATCTCATTCGAAGTATTAGGGTTTCACACGGAAACTCGTGTGTTACAAAGGGATTTCATTTTCTTGAACTTATTTGAACTCCTAGTTTTTCTGTGTTCAAAATGCACCATTCAAAGCCACATCATCATTTTCCAACCCTTTCTGACTTCATTTGTTTTTTTTCATGCATTTACTGATTTTTTGAGCTATAAGACCCTAAATTTGAAAAGCACT
>NW_025228766.1:31931-33582 GCF_018294505.1 Triticum aestivum
CCACATCATCAATTTTCAACCCTTTCTGGCTTCATTTGTTATTTTTCATGCATTTACTGATTTTTTTGAGCTATAAGACCCTGAAATTGAAAAGCACTACAAATGAACTCTGAAAAGGTTGAAAGTTGGCATGGTGTCATCATTTCACCCACATAGCATGTTTTAGAAAGTAGAGAGGCTTACGGCAAAAACTGCATGCACTTCGTGTACAAAACGGACAATCTCATTCGAAGTATCAGGGTTTCACACGGAAACTCGTCTGTTACAAAGGGATTTCATTTGCTTGAACTTATTTGAACTCCTAGTTTTTCTATTTTCAAAATGCACCATTCAAAGCCACATCATCGATTTTTGACCCTTTCTGGCTTCATTTGTTATTTTTCATGCATTTACTGAATTTTTTGAGCTATAAGACCCTGAAATTGAAAAAAGCACTACAAATGAACTCTGAAAAGGTTGAAAGTTGGCATGGTGTCATCATTTCACCCACATAGCATGTGTAAGAAAGTAGAGAGGCTTACGGCAAAAACTGGATGCACTTCGTGTACAAAACGGACAATGTCATTCGAAGTATTAGGGTTTCACACGGAAACTCGTCTGTTAGAAAGGGATTTCATTTTCTTGAACTTATTTGAACTCCTAGTTTTTCTGTGTTCAAAATGCACCATTCAAAGCCACATCATCATTTTCCAACCCTTTCTGACTTCATTTGTTTTTTTCATGCATTTACTGATATTTTTGAGCTATAAGACCCTAAAATTGAAAAGCACTACAAATGAACTCTGAAAAGGTTGAAAGTTGGCATGGTGTCATCATTTGACCCACATAGCATGTGCAACAATTTAGAGAGGCTTACGGCAAAAACTGGATGCACTTCATGTACAAAACGGACAATCTCATTCGAAGTATCAGGGTTTCACACGGAAACTCGTGTGTTACAAAGGGATTTCATTTTCTTGAACTTATTTGAACTCCTAGTTTTTCTGTTTCCAAAATGCACCATTCAAAGCCACATCATCGATTTCCAACCCTTTCTGGCTTCATTTGTTATTTTTCATGCATTTACTAATTTTTTTGAGCTATAAGACCCTGAAATTGAAAAAAGCACTACAAATGAACTCTGAAAAGGTTTAAAGTTGGCATGGTGTCATCATTTCACCAACATAGCATGTGTAAGAAAGTAGAGAGGCTTACGGCAAAAACTGGATGCACTTCGTGTACAAAACGGACAATCTCATTCGAAGTATCAGGGTTCCACACGGAAACTCGTCTGTTACAAACGGATTTCATTTTCTTGAACTTATTTGAACTCCTAGTTTTTCTGATTTCAAAATGCACCATTCAAAGCCACATCATCAATTTTCAACCCTTTCTGACTTCATTTGTTATTTTTCATGCATTTACTGATTTTTTTGAGCTATAAGACCCTGAAATTGAAAAGCACTACAAATGAACTTTGAAAAGGTTGAAACTTGGCATGGTGTCATCATTTCACCCACATAGCATGTTCAAGAAAATAGAGAGGCTTACGGCAAAAACTGGATGCACTTCGTGTACAAAACGGACAATCTCATTCGAAGTATCAGGCTTTCACACGGAAACTCGTCTCTTAGAAAGGGATTTCATTTTCTTGAAATTATTTGAACTCCTA
>NW_025228766.1:33592-34165 GCF_018294505.1 Triticum aestivum
ATTTAGAGAGGCTTACGGCAAAAACTGGATGCACTTCATATACAAAACGGACAATCTCATTCGAAGTATCAGGGTTTCACACGGAAACTCGTGTGTTACAAAGGGATTTCATTTTCTTGAACTTATTTGGACTCCTAGTTTTTCTGTTTCCAAAATGCACCATTCAAAGCCACATCATCGATTTCCAACCCTTTCTGGCTTCATTTGTTATTTTTCATGCATTTACTAATTTTTTTGAGCTATAAGACCCTGAAATTGAAAAAAGCACTACAAATGAACTCTGAAAAGGTTTAAAGTTGGCATGGTGTCATCATTTCACTAACATAGCATGTGTAAGAAAGTAGAGAGGCTTACGGCAAAAACTGGATGCACTTCGTGTACAAAACGGACAATCTCATTCGAAGTATCAGGGTTCCACACGGAAACTCGTCTGTTACAAACGGATTTCATTTTCTTGAACTTATTTGAACTCCTAGTTTTTCTGATTTCAAAATGCACCATTCAAAGCCACATCATCAATTTTCAACCCTTTCTGACTTCATTTGTTATTTTTCATGCATTTACTGATTTTTT
>NW_025228766.1:34175-34730 GCF_018294505.1 Triticum aestivum
ATTCGAAGTATTAGGCTTTCACACGGAAACTCGTCTCTTAGAAAGGGATTTCATTTTCTTGAAATTATTTGAACTCCTAGTTTTTCTATTTTCAAAATACACCATTCAAAGCCACATCATCGATTTTCAACCCTTTCTGGCTTCATTTGTTATTTTTCATGCATTTACTGATTTTTTTGAGCTATAAGACCCTGAAATTGAAAAAAGCACTACAGATGAACTCTGAAAAGGTTGAAAGTTGGCATGGCGTCATCATTTCACCCACATAGCATGTGTAAGAAAGTAGAGAGGCTTATGGCAAAAACTGGATGCACTTCGTGTACAAAACGGACTATCTCATTCGAAGTATCAGGGTTTCACACGAAAACTCGTCTGTTAGAAAGGGATTTCATTTTCTTGAACTTATTTGAACTCCTAGTTTTTCTGTTTTCAAAATGCACCATTCAAAGCCACATCATCAATTTTCAACCCTTTCTGGCTTCATTTGTTATTTTTCATGCATTTACTGATTTTTTTGAGCTATAAGACCCTGAAATTGAAAAGCACTACAAATGA
>NW_025228766.1:34740-35823 GCF_018294505.1 Triticum aestivum
AACATAGCATGTGTAAGAAAGTAGAGAGGCTTACGGCAAAAACTGGATGCACTTCGTGTACAAAACGGACAATCTCATTCGAAGTATCAGGGTTCCACACGGAAACTCGTCTGTTACAAACGGATTTCATTTTCTTGAACTTATTTGAACTCCTAGTTTTTCTGATTTCAAAATGCACCATTCAAAGCCACATCATCAATTTTCAACCCTTTCTGACTTCATTTGTTATTTTTCATGCATTTACTGATTTTTTGAGCTATAAGACCCTGAAATTGAAAAGCACTACAAATGAACTCTGAAAAGGTTGAAAGTTGGCATGGTGTCATCATTTCACCCACATAGCATGTTCAAGAAAATAGAGAGGCTTACGGCAAAAACTGGATGCACTTCGTGTACAAAACGGACAATCTCATTCGAAGTATTAGGCTTTCACACGGAAACTCGTCTCTTAGAAAGGGATTTCATTTTCTTGAAATTATTTGAACTCCTAGTTTTTCTATTTTCAAAATACACCATTCAAAGCCACATCATCGATTTTCAACCCTTTCTGGCTTCATTTGTTATTTTTCATGCATTTACTGATTTTTTTGAGCTATAAGACGCTGAAATTGAAAAGCACTACAAATGAACTCCGAAAAGGTTGAAAGTTGGCATGGTGACATCATTTCACCCACATACCATTTTCAAGAAAGTAGAGAGGCTGACGGCAAAAACTGGATGCACTTCGTGTACAAAACGGACAATCTCATTCGAAGTATCAGGGTTTCACACGGAAACTCGTCTCTTACAAAGGGATTTCATTTTCTTGAAATTATTTGAACTCCTAGTTTTTCTATTTTCAAAATGCACCATTCAAAGCCACATCATCGATTTTCAACCCTTTCTGGCTTCATTTGTTATTTTTCATGCATTTACTGATTTTTTTGAGCTATAAGACCCCGAAATTGAAAAGTACTACAAATGAACTCTGAAAAGGTTGAAAGTTGGCATGGTGTCATCATTTCACCCACATAGCATGTTTTAGAAAGTAGAGAGGCTTACGGCAAAAACTGCATGCACTTCGTGTACAAAACGGACAATCTC
>NW_025228766.1:35833-36567 GCF_018294505.1 Triticum aestivum
CCACATCATCAATTTTCAACCCTTTCTGGCTTCATTTGTTATTTTTCATGCATTTACTGATTTTTTTGAGCTATAAGACCCTGAAATTGAAAAGCACTACAAATGAACTCTGAAAAGGTTGAAAGTTGGCATGGTGTCATCATTTCACCCACATAGCATGTTTTAGAAAGTAGAGAGGCTTACGGCAAAAACTGCATGCACTTCGTGTACAAAACGGACAATCTCATTCGAAGTATCAGGGTTTCACACGGAAACTCGTCTGTTACAAAGGGATTTCATTTGCTTGAACTTATTTGAACTCCTAGTTTTTCTATTTTCAAAATGCACCATTCAAAGCCACATCATCGATTTTTGACCCTTTCTGGCTTCATTTGTTATTTTTCATGCATTTACTAAATTTTTTGAGCTATAAGACCCTGAAATTGAAAAAAGCACTACAAATGAACTCTGAAAAGGTTGAAAGTTGGCATGGTGTCATCATTTCACCCACATAGCATGTGTAAGAAAGTAGAGAGGCTTACGGCAAAAACTGGATGCACTTCGTGTACAAAACGGACAATGTCATTCGAAGTATTAGGGTTTCACACGGAAACTCGTCTGTTAGAAAGGGATTTCATTTTCTTGAACTTATTTGAACTCCTAGTTTTTCTGTGTTCAAAATGCACCATTCAAAGCCACATCATCATTTTCCAACCCTTTCTGACTTCATTTGTTTTTTTCATGCATTTACTGAT
>NW_025228766.1:36577-37251 GCF_018294505.1 Triticum aestivum
CTTTCTGACTTCATTTGTTATTTTTCATGCATTTACTGATTTTTTAGAGCTATAAGACCATGAAATTGAAAAGCACTACAAATGAACTGTGAAAAGGTTGAAAGTTGGCATGGTGTCATCATTTCACCCACATAGCATGTTCAAGAAAATAGAGAGGCTTACGGCAAAAACTGGATGCACTTCGTGTACAAAACGGACAGTCTCATTCGAAGTATCAAGGTTTCACACGGAAACTCGTCTCTTAGAAAGGGATTTCATTTTCTTGAAATTATTTGAACTCCTAGTTTTTCTATTTTCAAAATGCACCATTCAAAGCCACATCATCGATTTTCAACCCTTTCTGGCTTCATTTGTTATTTTTCATGCATTTACTGATTTTTTTGAGCTATAAGACCCTGAAATTGAAAAAAGCACTACAAATGAACTCTGAAAAGGTTGAAAGTTGGCATGGTGTCATCATTTCACCCACATAGCATGTGTAAGAAAGTAGAGAGGCTTATGGCAAAAACTGGATGCACTTCGTGTACAAAACGGACAATCTCATTCGAAGTATCAGGGTTTCACACGGAAACTCGTCTGATAGAAAGGGATTTCATTTTCTTGAACTTATTTGAACTCCTAGTTTTTTTGTTTTCAAAATGCACCATTCAAAGCCACATCATCAATTTTCAACC
>NW_025228766.1:37271-37814 GCF_018294505.1 Triticum aestivum
ACCCTTTCTGGCTTCATTTGTTATTTTTCATGCATTTACTGATTTTTTTGAGCTATAAGACCCTGAAATTGAAAAAAGCACTACAAATGAACTCTGAAAAGCTTGAAAGTTGGCATGGTTTCATCAATTCACCCACATAGCATGTGTAAGAAAGTTGAGAGGCTTACAGCAAAAACTGGATGCACTTCGTGTACAAAACGGACAATCTCATTCGAAGTATCAGGGTTTCACACGGAAACTCGTCTGTTAGAAAGGGATTTCATTTTCTTGAACTTATTTGAACTCCTAGTTTTTCTGATTTCAAAATGCACCATTCAAAGCCACATCATCAATTTTCAACCCTTTCTGGCTTCATTTGTTATTTTTCATGCATTTACTGATTTTTTTTGAGCTATAAGACCCTGAAATTGAAAAGCACTACAAATGAACTCTGAAAAGGTTGAAAGTTGGCATGGTGTCATCATTTCACCCACATAGCATGTTCAAGAAAGTAGAGAGGCTGACGGCAAAAACTGGATGCACTTCGTGTACAAAACGGACAAT